>NC_086451.1:304090016-304306598 GCF_028390025.1 Pseudophryne corroboree | reverse complement strand
TCCGGCGCCCGGCAGGCCAGCAGGAGCAGCGCTGACCGGCTCGCTGGACTGGTGAGTATATTGATCTGCTGGGGGGGAGGGTGCGGGGGTAGTTGCAATGAGGGGGTCGACCGGGCGGCGGTAGTAGCGGCGATGTCGGTGGGGGTGGCACATGCGCAGCAGGACATCAGGGTATTTTTACGAAAAATACCCCGATGATGCTGTGGAGTGTCATCCCAGGGACAGAGCTTGACCGCAAACTCTGTACTTGCATGCAATAATTGATACATCCCTGCGATGTAATCAATTATCGCAGTGCGAGTTTGGGCGATTTTATCACCTGTAATCCGCATCCTGGATGCAGATGGTGATAAATAGGCCCCTAAGCCTGCACAGATCATAGTACTTGCTTATTTGGTTTCTATTCCATAATGGTTTCAATAAAAACTGATGTGAAATTGAATATGAACACTGTGGGTTATAATTTAGAAACTGCGGGGGATTGATGGGGGTTTTAGGTAGACATCAAAGCTGGGTTTTAATAAATGCTAGCAATTTTACATTGAAAGCTCTGTCAATTGATGCCAGTTTCCGGCGGGTTCTAAATGACACCAGACTTGCTGCTTAGTAAATTTTGCCCCTGTTTTGGAGGTCAACCAGTTAGCACTGTACTTGTTTTGATCAACTGGTTACAGCAATCTGATACAACTAATAGGCAGGGCCCTTTCAAGGGCTGTGCGAGCTGTGCAGTCGCATGGGGTGCCTACGTCCATGGCTTGCTGCAGACAGTATACCATGTGGTCTGGAGCTGTCTGCATGGAATACTGTTGAAAATGTCCCACCCAAAATGGCAGCTGCCTCAGAGGAGACACTCCTGGCAGATACTAGAGGAGGTGGCAGCCATTTTGGGAAGGACATTTACTAGAGGCTAAAGGAGCAGACGCGACCAGTGCAACAGTACTGAGACCGCTAACACACGTGGAGGGAGGGGGGTTGGGGTCACATGCATGCTGCTAGATGCGGCAGCAGCATCATAAAACCCCTGACAACGAGCAGGTAGTGTGGCATAAATATGTAGGGAGAAAAGGCAAAAAGGAGACTCTGGGCCTAATTCAGACCTGATCGCTGCTGTGCATTTTCGAACAGCAGCCAATCAGGTCTGAACTGTTCATGCGCCGTCGCTGCAATGCTTTTGTACTTGTGCGGCGGGTTAAGGCCTGACATGCGGTGCGGACTAGCGCTGTGCTGGGCGTCCCCCCGCATGTCAGGGAAGCTGATCGTAGATGTGCTAAATCTCTCTCTCTCTCTCTCTCTCTCTCTCTCTATATATATATATATATATATATAGGAAATCTACATAGTGCACCTGAAATGTCCTGTGCTGTAGTGAGTATGTTGAGTGACCTTATAGAGCTCTATAAATTTAATAGGACATCAACATTATGTGGGTACAGCTAATCACAGAAGCCAACTATTTGGGTGTTAGAGGCTACAACGACCTCAATATGTGTGCTGCCACAACAACTACCTATGTCTATTCATGACATTTTGGGGCAGGCAGAGAAATAACAGCACCCTCAATCACTTTAAAAAAGTTGGCTCCTCTGCAGCTATCTGCTAGAGTGGGAAAAAAAATGCACTCTGAGTATATATATGCATTACAGGATTTACATACATTGTCACCTGCTTATGTAAGCTGTATTTATTTCAAGGTGAAGACAGCTTAAACATCTTCATTTTGATCTGCATAGAAATCACAATGTCAGTATACAATGGCAACTTTTAAGTCTCATGCCAAATTTGAATGCAGTTTGATCACATGTTCTTATCACTGGTTAGTCCAAAAATAGTACAGTGTATTGACCCATGCATTTTCCATAAACAATTACTTCTATCTGAGATCCATTAACGATGTTCACCATGAGATGCTACAATACGTGCAGTGCGTTTGTATATACCCCAAGGGCTAGACAGAGTCGTCCCTAACCAATATGATACCCTAGGCAAGATTTTGGCTGGTGCCCCCTAGCACCGCCACTAGTTCCTCCACCTCTGTCCCTGCACCCCTTTCCCAGCACCATCACCCCTTACCCATAGCAGTCCTAATTTTGGTTCTCCTACCCCCTACATTTTGTGCGCACATTTGGTACACAGCCCAAAAAAGGGGGATGTTCTTGCTGGGAAGGGGCATGGCCACACAGTAATACCTACAGTTCAAATTACGCCACCTAGTAGTGCAACTTTATTCACATTATATCATGCGATAGTGTCCCTTATACATGTTACATCACACAGTTACTGCTCACAGTAGTGCCCATTATTCACATTACATCACACACTGAATTGCTCTTTATTCACATCAGACCACACAGTAGTGCCCTTTCTATACGTTACACCACAGAGTAGAGCACCTTATACACATAATGCCACACATTAGTAATGCCTTTATACACATAATACCACACAGTAATGACCCTTACACATATGACACACATTATTAATGTCCTTATAAACATAATGTGCCTTACACATTATGCCAACCTTTATTAATGCCCTTATACACATGTGCCTTATAGATATGCAGCACATTAATAATGTCCTTATACACATGACACACATAATGTCCCTTACACATATACCGCACATTGGGGGGTCATTCTGAGTTGTTTGCTCGCTAGCTGATTTTAGCAGCATTGCACACGCTAGGCCGCCGCCCTCTGGGAGTGAATCTTAGCATAGCAGAATTGCGAACGAAAGATTAGCAGAATTGCGAATAGAAAATTCTTACCAGTTTCTGAGTAGCTCGAGACTTACTCCTACACTGCGATCGGCTCAGGCCGTTTCGTTCCTGGTTTAACGTCACAAACTCGCCCTGCGTTCTCCCAGCCACTCCCCCGTTTCTCCAGACACTCCCGCGTTTTTCACTGACATGCCTGCGTTTTTTAGTCAACGCCGGGAAACCGCTGAGTTACCACCCAGAAACGCCCCTTTCCTGTCAATCATTTACCAAACACCAGTGCGACTGAAAAGCGCCACAGACGCTACAGCAAAACAGCTAAGTTTTTAGTAAAATAACTAAGCGCATGCGCTCTGCGTACCTTGCGCATGCGCAGTTAGCGGCTAATCGCAGTATAGCGAAAATCGGCAACAAGCGAAACAACTCGGAATGACCCCCATTATTAGTGCCCCTATACACATAATGACACACATAGTGCCCTTACTCATTTGCTGCAAATTATTAATGCCCTTATACACATAATGACATACATAAAGCCCCTTACACACATGCCGCACATTATTAATGCCCTTATACACATAATGACACACATAGCGCCCCTTACACATATGCCGCACATTATTGCACAACCAACCCACCCACACACAGAACTCACACGGCTGCTAACACTGTGACCTCTGCCTCTGCTTGGATACAGATTTGTACATACATCTTGCCTCAATACGCCATGCAGCTTGAGATGCCTGGCGTGAGGCAGCTGGCAGCTCTGCTAATGTCGTGGACTTTTTGCCAATGTGTCTTATTTGCATTGCTATGTGGCTAGGATTCTTAAGCAGCTTCTGCTGATTAAAATGATATGTGGCATGCCTATATTCTGTGTGCGACTGTATCTGCAGCCGAAATGCTACATTAAAGTGATTTCCAGGAATACACAGAATATAGGCATGCCACATATCATTTTAATCATCAGAACCTGCTTGTGCCCCAAGGTATTCCAAATGTCCTAGGCATTTGCCTAGTTTGCCTATGCCTAGGGTTGGCTCTGGGGCTAGATGCATCATCGCACGGAGAGTGATAAAATAGAGAAAGAAAAAATGCCAGCAAATCAGGTTATAACTGCCAAGTCATAGTCCTAAATGCAGTTAGGAGTTAACTGATTGGCAGGTAATTTTACCATTTCCCACTGTTGTGAGATATATTGTAATCATAATCAATACTTTTGTACTCCTCTCTTTCTAACAAACCACTTGGTGATCCATTGTCACAATCAACAGTGGTTGAGTTATTTACATAGGTCACTATAGATTTTAGGGGTCTATTTACTAAGCCTTGGATGGAGATAAAGTTAACGGAGATAAAGTACCAGCCACTAGTTTGAGCAAAAGGCGCAAGGTAGGCCGCATTTGCGTACAATCAGGCCCTATGAGGAGGGATCCCGTCCCACTCAATAGACCCCACCCCTACATCAGACCGCACCCCCATTAGGGATGCTTCCATAAATTTCCTGGGCTGGTTTTCCATCTCAATCCACCCCTGCTCACTAACCTTTATTACCACACTTAATAGCAGTGGAATTTGTGCATTTATAATACTTTATAAACTATTAATTAGAAAACTTTTGTGCCTGGAGCCTATGCATTATCTTTTATGGGCATTTCTGCATTGTATAAATGGGCCCATTCATTATTAGGAATCCGATGAGGCTGTCTTCAGCGAACCCCAAAAACTGAAGCTTTTGAAGTTTTCTTGTGGAAACACATGCCATCTTCAGAGGGCATGGGATTCCGGAGCCCTGCTCCTTATGGGTGCGAGGTCCGTAGTTGTGAAGAGGGATTCAAGTGGATCCCTCTTCTGCCACCACACTGTGCTCTGCATGTCTAAACATAAGTACCACCAGTGACTACGAGGGGGAAGGGGGTAGTTACACTTTACCCGGGTCTGTTGAAGGGGACCCAGGTCCCGCTACCCCCCTTCCCTGATTAAGACAGCACCGGCATGAAGCCAGGAGATAGAGGACACTGCTGCAGCCTCTCTCCCCAGTGCAGCACACACGCTGCTGTGTGCTGCGCTGGGGAGAGAGGCAGCTGCAGTAGTGTCCTCTCTCTCACTGCTTGATCTGCGGCAGGTCCTCGCCCCCTGCTGCTGCTCATCTGGCAACCCCTTCCAGCGTTAGCTTTGCAGCCACACAGGATAGGAGGGAGGCTGCCCACATTTCCCTGTATTGGCCACACCTCCTCAAATTATATGACAGCTGTCGGTGCCCCAGAGTACCACTGCTACTTCTGTAGCAGCATTATACCCCTTTTCCACTGCTGCAATAACCTGCCAGGTCATGGCTCAGTGGAAAAAGTTTCCAAAAACAAGAACATGGAGGGCATTAACATCTGACAGTAATGTCATTAACCTCCCAGCTATGTGTACTCCTTCTTTTAGGCACACCAGGAGTTAAGATTTTATTGGGAGGGCTTAAATGAGTTGCTAGGAGAATGTGATTGGTTTAGCCCAAAGGGGATGTGCTTGTGAGAGTTAAGCTAGGGTGTTGTAAGAGAACTGGCTTCTTTCTCCTGCATGTTATTCTCCCGTCTCTCCCTTTGTTATTGTTTTTTGTTGGTATGTGTCAGCTTGTTGTTGGGTGGCCGGTCTCAGAACGGCTTATGTGTAATGCTTGATAGGATAGGTACATTTTCCCTGGGGGGGCAGTTCAGTCATAGAGGATGCTGGGCATGGACAATCAGTGGCAGACTGGAGGGCATCACCAGACCAGGTGGGCCCTCCTTTCTCCTTCTACATGGCTGAACTGTTGCCTCAAGTCGATGCTGATGTGGGCAGATGTGCTCATCGGTATGTGGTGTTGTCCCTGAAAGGCTTGGGCGGTCGGCCCTGGCTTGGTGAGTTGGATGGGCAAGGAAGGTGGCAGTTGGCTCTTCCTTGCCTGTCAGGCAGTCGGCCCTGGTTCGTACAGTTAATGTTAATCGTTTTGCTTATGCTAGGCTGTTCTTATCCTGCCACCATACTTTAATTGGCTTAAAATTTAAATAGTTAGTTTAAACCCTTTCAATAAAAAGCTGACCCCATTTTCACCGGCCGTGGAAATGTAATAACTTGGGTTCAGTAAGCCAGGAATCCATCCTGAGTAGCAAGCAGGATTGGACCTCAGAAGGACATGGGTAACAGGGCAGTGTAAACGGGTGACCCGGGTCAGATAAAAGCATAGGGAGAGCCGGATACCATCACTTGAATCTGATTATCATCTCCAAGCACCGTCAGAAAAGAAAGCCTGCACCCGCATGCAGTATAAACAGAGGCAACTGGGAAATAATAACCCATGTTGCCAGTGTGGTGTGAACAGGGTCATTAGAGATCACGGGGATAGCTACTCCGGTATCCACCTCAATTTGCAGCAAGATGGATACTTAATCATTGGAGGACACCCAGCAAGCAATGATGAATTGGCCCATTAGCTAGAGTTGTATATTTAATATGTATAGAAGTCAAGAATATGTGCTTACCTGGATTATTTATTTTTATTACCCCAACACAAAGCCATTATATAGGAATATTATGAAAATACTCAAAATGTTTACATCTGGAAAATTAACTCCAACATGATGACAAAAAAAATAAAATAAAAATTGGTTATTCGAATGAGGAGGTGTGTAACCTGCAATGTTTTCTGTACACAAACTAATGTAGAAATGACAATTTAAGCACTTGATGAAGAACACTGACAGAAGGGAATGTAATTGCTGCTTCAGAATGGAGATTTGTAGAATTGTCACAAACACTGAAATCTTCAAATGAAAAGCACTAGAGGAGTTCAGAGAGTGTGAGAAAATCTAATACAAGATTTGTCAGCTGGTTACATTATCCTATCTGAATCAAGACTCTGTAGGGGATCATTCTGAAACTATTTTCACCAGTAAAATAATAACTACAAGTGTTGAGCAACAGACTCACTATTAAAATGCAGGCAGACTGTAGATGTTGCACTATCTTTTAGTAAATAAGTCATTGTGTGCTCCACATGTACTGTACCTCTGTCTAATGCCCTGTTACCCATTATCTTCACTGGCAAAAAGTAAGCAGGAAAACCGTTGCCGTTACTGGGGGTGTGTGAGTGGTTGGTGCTCTGGTACAGTGTGCAGGGCCCTGGGTGAGGCACCATTGCTGCCCCACAGCACCTGCATGTAGCTTGCAAGGTGCCTGTAACGGAACACTGCAGCCAGTAATACTACTGCAGAGCCGCCTGGAGCATTCAAGGCACCCTGCAGCCTATGGACCTGCCACGGCAGTGCTCTACTCCCAGAGCCAGTGGCCCCGCCCCTAGGTGTGACATCATGACATCACTGCTACTGCGCTGTGGAAAACAATAATTAATAAAATGAACATAAAAATATTTTATTCAGTGGCTAAAGGTATGCAGTGGCGTAAGTTCGTCCCAGTTGCCCGAAGGCAAGATAAATATTGGTGCCCCCCTATTTCCTATATCAAGATAAGTGTGTGTGTGTGTGTGTGTGTGTGTGTGTGTGTGTGTGTGTGTGTGTGTGTGTGTGCGTGCGTGCGTGGAGTGTTCTGAAAAATTTTTATATACTGTATTTATACATTTAATTGTCTTTTATCTTAAATCATACATTTCTTAGCAGTCATACCCAGGATTAGAACCCATGCCCTGTTACACTAACAGCAGACACGTTACTGATGGAGCTAGTTGCTCCTGTAGAGGAGGCATGAGAATGCTAACTATATGAAGTTACGTGTAATTGTCAGAGAAGTATCTTCATATAGTTAAAATTCTCATATTTCCTATACAGAAGCAAACAGCTTCATCAGTAAGGTGTCTGCTTCCAGTGTAATAGGTTGTGGTTTCTAATCCTGGGTGTGACACTTGTAAAATGTGTATAATAAAGAGGGAGTGATTTGTAAGGTGCAGGGACCAGTGAGGAAGTCGGCCACTGAAAAGACAGCGGAAGCTATCAATTAACTTAATTCACCTGTGTGACAGAATGGGAGGAAAGGTGTCCCCCTTCAGAGCAGGAGCCCGGCGGCAGGTGACCCTATTGCCTCCCAGAGTTCTGCCTCTGAAGGTATGTCCCATATTGTAAATCAAACCCTGACATACAACCAGATAAAGGTGTCCGGCCACCCCTAGGCGCAATATTATTGGCTAATATACCCCATGTGCTGTCAGTAGCAGCAGGAATGGGGTTGTCAGCCCCAATATGGGAGGCAATTAATTTGCCGTCTGTCAGGATTAGGGAGGCCAATCCCGGGCCGTTTTTTCAATCCCGGGATTCGGGATTGAAAAACGGTCAATCCCGGGATTCCCGGGATTGCAGTAGGGACCAGTGAAGGTTGAAGGGAGCAGCGCTGGAGGGAGGGTGTAGGTAGTGGTGCGGGAGGTAGGGAGGGTGTAGGTAGTGGTGCGAGTAGTGGGGAGGGTGTAGGTAGCGGTGCGGGAGGTAGGGAGGGGGTAGGTAGCAGTGCGGGAGGGTGGGTGTAGGTAGTGGTGCGGGAGGGAGGATGTAGGTAGTGGCGCGGAAGGGTTGGTAGCGGCGCGAGAGGGAGGGTGGGTGTAAGTAATGACACTTACTATTAGGCGGTCGGCCGCGGCAGCCATGGACTCGCTGAACGCGGCAGCATTTCAAATGAAGCGCCGGCCGCCAGCCAACCAGAGCTGGCGGACCGGCGGGCCAATCAGGGAAGCGGTCGCAGCAGTGGCTCCTGTTTGGCTGCCGCTGATGCGGCAGCTTCCCTGATTGGCTGCCGAGACGCCAGCTCTGATTGGCTGGCGGCCGGCGCTACATTTGAAGTGCTGCCGAGTTCAGCTTGTCCATGGCTGCCGCGGCCGCTCGCCTAATAGTAAGTGTCATTACTTACACCCACCCTCCCGCACATGCGCACTGTAATCCCTTGAATCCCGGGATTGGAAGCTCCAATCCCGGGATTCAAATCCCGGCATTTTTGGGCCCAAATCCCGGGATCCTGCTGATCCCGATCCCAGGATTGGCCTCCCTAGTCAGGATCCCTGTGGTCAGGATACCGAAGCCAAAATCCCGACAGCCGGAATCCTGGCTCACAGGGGCTATTCACACTCGTGGGTTTCCACGACACCCACAGGGTGGGAATAGATCCTGTGGCGAGCGCAGTGAGCCACCAATCCCGCAGCATGTTGAGTGCTACAAGCCCGCAAGGGGACTCGTAGCGTTCGCCCCACTGCTAGCATTCTGGTGGGTGGGATGTCGCTGTCGGGAAACTGACAGCCGGCATCCCATCCGCCATGAATACATATGTATTCCTTTCAAACTCTACATTCAAATAATTTGGATGAATAAGGTAAAAATAGCACTGCTCACATTTATTAAAATGCAATATAAATTATAGGGGGATGATATCAATATATGACCTCGTCCAGGGAAATGTGTCAAGCCTTGCCACCCATTTGGATTTATATTTATTTCACTGGACCTGTTTGGATTCCTGACAGGGCCTGAGCTTTAATTCTGAAATTGTTGGATTGCACCTTTTCTCCACTTGAACCAAAATGTCTGCAGCATATTGATACCTAGTGGATTACCCCTACAGCCTAGCATCTGTGCAATTCACTGCTAATGGGCCCTACACACTGGCAGATCCGCCGCCGAGCTGCCCGACGGTGGATACGGCCGACGGGCGACCCGACGGCGGAGGAGCAGTGACGAGGGGAGTGAAGTTTCACTCCCCCCGTCACCAGGCTCCATAGCACTGCATGCTAATATGGACAATCTCGTCCATATTGGCCTGCATGCATAAGCGATGGGGCACCAACGATTAACGACCACGGGGCCGGGCATCGTTAATCGTGGGTGCCTACACACTGCACGATATGAACGAGTTCTCGTTCATTAATGAACGAGAACGTTCATATTGTGCAGTATTATCTGCCAGTGTGTAAGGCCCTTAGGAAGGACTGCTCTGGACATCTATCAACATCATTTGGGTAATACCTTGCTGCTTAATTGTTTTCAGGAACAGGCTGTTGGAGATAAAGTCCTAAGATAGAATTTCTTAAATTCAGGATCCGTATGCTATAAAGATATAGGGGGTAATTCTAAGTTGATCGCAGCAGGAAATTTTTAGCAGTTGGCCAAAACCATGTGCACTGCAGGGGAGGCAGATATAACATGTGCAGAGAGAGTTAGATTTGGGTGGGTTATTTTGTTTCTGTGCAGGGTAAATACTGGCTGCTTTATTTTTACACTGCAAATTAGATTGCAGATTGAACACACCACACCCAAATCTAACTCTCTCTGCACATGTTAAATCTGCCCCCCCTGCAGTGCACATGGGGGGTCATTCCGAGTTGTTCGCTCGTTATTTTTTTCTCGCAACGGAGCGATTAGTCGCTAATGCGCATGCGCAATGTCCGCAGTGCGACTGCGCCAAGTAAATTTGCTATGCAGTTAGGTATTTTACTCACGGCATTACGAGGTTTTTTCTTCGTTCTGGTGATCGTAGTGTGATTGACAGGAAGTGGGTGTTTCTGGGCGGAAACTGGCCGTTTTATGGGTGTGTGTGAAAAAACGCTACCGTTTCTGGGAAAAACGCGGGAGTGGCTGGAGAAACGGAGGAGTGTCTGGGCGAACACTGGGTGTGTTTGTGACGTCAAACCAGGAACGACACTGACTGAACTGATCGCAGATGCCGAGTAAGTCTGGAGCTACTCAGAAACTGCTAAGAAGTGTCTATTCGCAAATCTGCTAATCTTTCGTTCGCAATTTTACTATGCTAAGATTCACTCCCAGTAGGCGGCGGCTTAGCGTATGCAAAGCTGCTAAAAGCAGCTTGCGAGCGAACAACTCGGAATGACCCCCATGGTTTTGCCCAACTGCTAAAATTTTTCCTGCTGCGATCAACTTGGAATTACCCCCATATTAATATACAGGTCAAGATAAGTTTCATGTCATGAAAACAGAGATTCTGACAGCAGAAAAGCAATTAATCAACCTAGTCTGCCTATTTCAGTACAGGTTGAGCATCACATATCCAAATATTCCGAAATACGGAATATTCCGAAATACAGAATTTTTTGAGTGAGACTGAGATAGTGAAACCTTTGTTTTCTGATGGCTCGATGTACATAAACTTTGTTTAATACACAGTTATTAAAAATATTGTATTAAATGACCTTCAGGCTGTGTGTATAAGATGTATATGATACATAAATGAATTGTGTAAATGTACACACACTTTGTTGAATGCACAAATTTATTACAAATACTGGCTAAAATTACCTTCAGGCTGTGTGTATAAGGTGTATATGAAACATAAATATATTCTGTGCTTAGATTTGGGTCCCATCGCCATGATATCTCATTATGGTATGCAATTATTCCAAAATACGGAAAAATCCGATATCCAAAATACTTCTGGTCCCAAGCATTTTGGATAAGGGATAATCAACCTGTATCATATTTGTTTTGTTTTTTGTTCATGTGTTTATTTTTGGGGTGGGGCAGTTGAGACCTTTAGGGGTCTATTTAGTAGAGATGAGCGCCTGAAATTTTTCGGGTTTTGTGTTTTGGTTTTGGGTTCGGTTCCGCGGCCGTGTTTTGGGTTCGAACGCGTTTTGGCAAAACCTCACCGAATTATTTTTGTCGGATTCGGGTGTGTTTTGGATTCGGGTGTTTTTTTCCAAAAACACTAAAAAACAGCTTAAATCATAGAATTTGGGGGTCATTTTGATCCCAAAGTATTATTAACCTCAAAAACCATAATTTACACTCATTTTCAGTCTATTCTGAATACCTCACACCTCACAATATTATTTTTAGTCCTAAAATTTGCACCGAGGTCGCTGTGTGAGTAAGATAAGCGACCCTAGTGGCCGACACAAACACCGGGCCCATCTAGGAGTGGCACTGCAGTGTCACGCAGGATGTCCCTTCCAAAAAACCCTCCCCAAACAGCACATGACGCAAAGAAAAAAAGAGGCGCAATGAGGTAGCTGTGTGAGTAAGATTAGCGACCCTAGTGGCCGACACAAACACCGGGCCCATCTAGGAGTGGCACTGCAGTGTCACGCAGGATGGCCCTTCCAAAAAACCCTCCCCAAACAGCACATGACGCAAAGAAAAAAAGAGGCGCAATGAGGTAGCTGTGTGAGTAAGATTAGCGACCCTAGTGGCCGACACAAACACCGGGCCCATCTAGGAGTGGCACTGCAGTGTCACGCAGGATGGCCCTTCCAAAAAACCCTCCCCAAACAGCACATGACGCAAAGAAAAAAAGAGGCGCAATGAGGTAGCTGACTGTGTGAGTAAGATTAGCGACCCTAGTGGCCGACACAAACACCGGGCCCATCTAGGAGTGGCACTGCAGTGTCACGCAGGATGTCCCTTCCAAAAAACCCTCCCCAAACAGCACATGACGCAAAGAAAAAAAGAGGCGCAATGAGGTAGCTGTGTGAGTAAGATTAGCGACCCTAGTGGCCGACACAAACACCGGGCCCATCTAGGAGTGGCACTGCAGTGTCACGCAGGATGTCCCTTCCAAAAAACCCTCCCCAAACAGCACATGACGCAAAGAAAAAAAGAGGCGCAATGAGGTAGCTGTGTGAGTAAGATTAGCGACCCTAGTGGCCGACACAAACACCGGGCACATCTAGGAGTGGCACTGCAGTGTCACGCAGGATGTCCCTTCCAAAAAACCCTCCCCAAACAGCACATGACGCAAAGAAAAAAAGAGGCGCAATGAGGTAGCTGTGTGAGTAAGATTAGCGACCCTAGTGGCCGACACAAACACCGGGCCCATCTAGGAGTGGCACTGCAGTGTCACGCAGGATGTCCCTTCCAAAAAACCCTCCCCAAACAGCACATGACGCAAAGAAAAAAAGAGGCGCAATGAGGTAGCTGACTGTGTGAGTAAGATTAGCGACCCTAGTGGCTGACACAAACACCGGGCCCATCTAGGAGTGGCACTGCAGTGTCACGCAGGATGTCCCTTCCAAAAAACCCTCCCCAATCAGCACATGATGCAAAGAAAAAGAAAAGAAAAAAGAGGTGCAAGATGGAATTGTCCTTGGGCCCTCCCACCCACCCTTATGTTGTATAAACAAAACAGGACATGCACACTTTAACCAACCCATCATTTCAGTGACAGGGTCTGCCACACGACTGTGACTGATATGACGGGTTGGTTTGGACCCCCCCCAAAAAAGAAGCAATTAATCTCTCCTTGCACAAACTGGCTCTACAGAGGCAAGATGTCCACCTCATCTTCACCCTCCGATATATCACCGTGTACATCCCCCTCCTCACAGATTATCAATTCGTCCCCACTGGAATCCACCATCTCAGCTCCCTGTGTACTTTGTGGAGGCAATTGCTGCTGGTCAATGTCTCCGCGGAGGAATTGATTATAATTCATTTTAATGAACATCATCTTCTCCACATTTTCTGGATGTAACCTCGTACGCCGATTGCTGACAAGGTGAGCGGCGGCACTAAACACTCTTTCGGAGTACACACTTGTGGGAGGGCAACTTAGGTAGAATAAAGCCAGTTTGTGCAAGGGCCTCCAAATTGCCTCTTTTTCCTGCCAGTATAAGTACGGACTGTGTGACGTGCCTACTTGGATGCGGTCACTCATATAATCCTCCACCATTCTATCAATGTTGAGAGAATCATATGCAGTGACAGTAGACGACATGTCCGTAATCGTTGTCAGGTCCTTCAGTCCGGACCAGATGTCAGCATCAGCAGTCGCTCCAGACTGCCCTGCATCACCGCCAGCGGGTGGGCTCGGAATTCTGAGCCTTTTCCTCGCACCCCCAGTTGCGGGAGAATGTGAAGGAGGAGATGTTGACAGGTCGCGTTCCGCTTGACTTGACAATTTTGTCACCAGCAGGTCTTTCAACCCCAGCAGACCTGTGTCTGCCGGAAAGAGAGATCCAAGGTAGGCTTTAAATCTAGGATCGAGCACGGTGGCCAAAATGTAGTGCTCTGATTTCAACAGATTGACCACCCGTGAATCCTTGTTAAGCGAATTAAGGGCTGCATCCACAAGTCCCACATGCCTAGCGGAATCGCTCCCTTTTAGCTCCTTCTTCAATGCCTCCAGCTTCTTCTGCAAAAGCCTGATGAGGGGAATGACCTGACTCAGGCTGGCAGTGTCTGAACTGACTTCACGTGTGGCAAGTTCAAAGGGCATCAGAACCTTGCACAACGTTGAAATCATTCTCCACTGCACTTGAGACAGGTGCATTCCATCTCCTATATCGTGCTCAATTGTATAGGCTTGAATGGCCTTTTGCTGCTCCTCCAACCTCTGAAGCATATAGAGGGTTGAATTCCACCTCGTTACCACTTCTTGCTTCAGATGATGGCAGGGCAGGTTCAGTAGTTTTTGGTGGTGCTCCAGTCTTCTGTACGTGGTGCCTGTACGCCGAAAGTGTCCCGCAATTTTTCTGGCCACCGACAGCATCTCTTGCACGCCCCTGTCGTTTTTTAAAAAATTCTGCACCACCAAATTCAAGGTATGTGCAAAACATGGGACGTGCTGGAATTTGCCCATATTTAATGCACACACAATATTGCTGGCGTTGTCCGATGCCACAAATCCACAGGAGAGTCCAATTGGGGTAAGCCATTCCGCGATGATCTTCCTCAGTTGCCGTAAGAGGTTTTCAGCTGTGTGCGTATTCTGGAAAGCGGTGATACAAAGCGTAGCCTGCCTAGGAAAGAGTTGGCGTTTGCGAGATGCTGCTACTGGTGCCGCCGCTGCTGTTCTTGCGGCGGGAGTCCATACATCTACCCAGTGGGCTGTCACAGTCATATAGTCCTGACCCTGCCCTGCTCCACTTGTCCACATGTCCGTGGTTAAGTGGACATTGGGTACAACTGCATTTTTTAGGAGACTGGTGAGTCTTTTTCTGACGTCCGTGTACATTCTCGGTATCGCCTGCCTAGAGAAGTGGAACCTAGATGGTATTTGGTAACGGGGGCACACTGCCTCAATAAATTGTCTAGTTCCCTGTGAACTAACGGCGGATACCGGACGCACGTCTAACACCAACATAGTTGTCAAGGACTCAGTTATCCGCTTTGCAGTAGGATGACTGCTGTGATATTTCATCTTCCTCGCAAAGGACTGTTGAACAGTCAATTGCTTACTGGAAGTAGTACAAGTGGGCTTACGACTTCCCCTCTGGGATGACCATCGACTCCCAGCGGCAACAACAGCAGCGCCAGCAGCAGTAGGCGTTACACGCAAGGATGCATCGGAGGAATCCCAGGCAGGAGAGGACTCGTCAGACTTGCCAGTGACATGGCCTGCAGGACTATTGGCATTCCTGGGGAAGGAGGAAATTGACACTGAGGGAGTTGGTGGGGTGGTTTGCGTGAGCTTGGTTACAAGAGGAAGGGATTTACTGGTCAGTGGACTGCTTCCGCTGTCACCCAAAGTTTTTGAACTTGTCACTGACTTATTATGAATGCGCTGCAGGTGACGTATAAGGGAGGATGTTCCGAGGTGGTTAACGTCCTTACCCCTACTTATTACAGCTTGACAAAGGGAACACACGGCTTGACACCTGTTGTCCGCATTTCTGGTGAAATACCTCCACACCGAAGAGCTGATTTTTTTGGTATTTTCACCTGGCATGTCAACGGCCATATTCCTCCCACGGACAACAGGTGTCTCCCCGGGTGCCTGACTTAAACAAACCACCTCACCATCAGAATCCTCCTGGTCAATTTCCTCCCCAGCGCCAGCAACACCCATATCCTCCTCATCCTGGTGTACTTCAACACTGACATCTTCAATCTGACTATCAGGAACTGGACTGCGGGTGCTCCTTCCAGCACTTGCAGGGGGCGTGCAAATGGTGGAAGGCGCATGCTCTTCACGTCCAGTGTTGGGAAGGTCAGGCATCGCAACCGACACAATTGGACTCTCCTTGTGGATTTGGGATTTCAAAGAACGCACAGTTCTTTGCGGTGCTTTTGCCAGCTTGAGTCTTTTCAGTTTTCTAGCGAGAGGCTGAGTGCTTCCATCCTCATGTGAAGCTGAACCACTAGCCATGAACATAGGCCAGGGCCTCAGCCGTTCCTTGCCACTCCGTGTGGTAAATGGCATATTGGCAAGTTTACGCTTCTCCTCCGACAATTTTATTTTAGGTTTTGGAGTCCTTTTTTTACTGATATTTGGTGTTTTGGTTTTGACATGCTCTGTACTATGCCATTGGGCATCGGCCTTGGCAGACGACGTTGCTGGCATTTCATCGTCTCGGCCATGACTAGTGGCAGCAGCTTCAGCACGAGGTGGAAGTGGATCTTGATCTTTCCCTAATTTTGGAACCTCAACATTTTTGTTCTCCATATTTTAATAGGCACAACTAAAAGGCACCTCAGGTAAACAATGGAGATGGATGGATTGGATACTAGTATACAATTATGGACGGGCTGCCGAGTGCCGACACAGAGGTAGCCACAGCCGTGAACTACCGCACTGTACTGTGTCTGCTGCTAATATATAGACTGGTTGATAAAGAGATAGTATACTCGTAACTAGTATGTATGTATAAAGAAAGAAAAAAAAACCACGGTTAGGTGGTATATACAATTATGGACGGGCTGCCGAGTGCCGACACAGAGGTAGCCACAGCCGTGAACTACCGCACTGTACTGTGTCTGCTGCTAATATATAGACTGGTTGATAAAGAGATAGTATACTCGTAACTAGTATGTATGTATAAAGAAAGAAAAAAAAACCACGGTTAGGTGGTATATACAATTATGGACGGGCTGCCGAGTGCCGACACAGAGGTAGCCACAGCCGTGAACTACCGCACTGTACTGTGTCTGCTGCTAATATATAGACTGGTTGATAAAGAGATAGTATACTCGTAACTAGTATGTATGTATAAAGAAAGAAAAAAAAACCACGGTTAGGTGGTATATACAATTATGGACGGGCTGCCGAGTGCCGACACAGAGGTAGCCACAGCCGTGAACTACCGCACTGTACTGTGTCTGCTGCTAATATATAGACTGGTTGATAAAGAGATAGTATACTCGTAACTAGTATGTATGTATAAAGAAAGAAAAAAAAACCACGGTTAGGTGGTATATACAATTATGGACGGGCTGCCGAGTGCCGACACAGAGGTAGCCACAGCCGTGAACTACCGCACTGTACTGTGTCTGCTGCTAATATATAGACTGGATGATAAAGAGATAGTATACTCGTAACTAGTATGTATGTATAAAGAAAGAAAAAAAAACCACGGTTAGGTGGTATATACAATTATGGACGGGCTGCCGAGTGCCGACACAGAGGTAGCCACAGCCGTGAACTACCGCACTGTACTGTGTCTGCTGCTAATATATAGACTGGTTGATAAAGAGATAGTATACTCGTAACTAGTATGTATGTATAAAGAAAGAAAAAAAAAACCACGGTTAGGTGGTATATACAATTATGGACGGGCTGCCGAGTGCCGACACAGAGGTAGCCACAGCCGTGAACTACCGCACTGTACTGTGTCTGCTGCTAATATATAGACTGGTTGATAAAGAGATAGTATACTCGTAACTAGTATGTATGTATGTATAAAGAAAGAAAAAAAAACCACGGTTAGGTGGTATATACAATTATGGACGGGCTGCCGAGTGCCGACACAGAGGTAGCCACAGCCGTGAACTACCGCACTGTACTGTGTCTGCTGCTAATATATAGACTGGTTGATAAAGAGATAGTATACTCGTAACTAGTATGTATGTATAAAGAAAGAAAAAAAAACCACGGTTAGGTGGTATATACAATTATGGACGGGCTGCCGAGTGCCGACACAGAGGTAGCCACAGCCGTGAACTACCGCACTGTACTGTGTCTGCTGCTAATATATAGACTGGTTGATAAAGAGATAGTATACTCGTAACTAGTATGTATGTATAAAGAAAGAAAAAAAAACCACGGTTAGGTGGTATATACAATTATGGACGGGCTGCCGAGTGCCGACACAGAGGTAGCCACAGCCGTGAACTACCGCACTGTACTGTGTCTGCTGCTAATATATAGACTGGTTGATAAAGAGATAGTATACTTGTAACTAGTATGTATGTATAAAGAAAGAAAAAAAAACCACGGTTAGGTGGTATATACAATTATGGACGGGCTGCCGAGTGCCGACACAGAGGTAGCCACAGCCGTGAACTACCGCACTGTACTGTGTCTGCTGCTAATATAGACTGGTTGATAAAGAGATAGTATACTACTAATATTATATACTGGTGGTCAGGTCACTGGTCACTAGTCACACTGGCAGTGGCACTCCTGCAGCAAAAGTGTGCACTGTTTAATTTTAATATAATATTATGTACTCCTGGCTCCTGCTATAACCTATAACTGGCACTGCAGTAGTGCTCCCCAGTCTCCCCCACAATTATAAGCTGTGTGAGCTGAGCAGTCAGACAGATATATAATATATATAGATGATGCAGCACACTGGCCTGAGCCTGAGCAGTGCACACAGATATGGTATGTATGTGACTGAGTCACTGTGTGCTGTGTATCGCTTTTTTCAGGCAGAGAACGGATTATAAATAAAAGTGGTGGTCACTGGTCACTATCAGCAAAACTCTGCACTGTACACTACTGAGTACTCCTAATGCTCCCCAAAATTAGTAAATCAAGTGTCTAAACGGAGAGGACGCCAGCCACGTCCTCTCCCTATCAATCTCAATGCACGTGTGAAAATGGCGGCGACGCGCGGCTCCTTATATAGAATCCGAGTCTCGCGATAGAATCCGAGCCTCGCGAGAATCCGACAGCGTCATGATGACGTTCGGGCGCGCTCGGGTTAACCGAGCAAGGCGGGAAGATCCGAGTCGCTCGGACCCGTGAAAAAAAACATGAAGTTCTGGCGGGTTCGGATTCAGAGAAACCGAACCCGCTCATCTCTACTATTTAGTAAACTTAAAAAGGGCTTTGCTCCAGCGTTTTAGATAGAAAAAGTCTAAAATATTGTTTCTCTATAGTTAGTATAGTTAGTACAGAGAAAGTGATCCACCTTCTCATTTGTTTGTGCATATTCCTGCTGTCATCCTAAGTTTCAATGGGTGCTGTGCACAAACGCTAGTTATACAGCTGAGAGAAGTTGCTTCTCTCTGATGGCATGCGCACTGTAATGTATAGGTTGCAACATCGGGGCATTTCTGTACTCGCCAGGACAGGTCCTTTCCGCATGAACTGTACCGGCAGGTAGTTTTTTTTAAAATAAATATAGAGAAAGACAAATGGATCAAAAAAATACAAAAACCATCAGCAGTCTCTAGCTGATTTTATAAAACAGAGCCTGGACACAGGCAGCGGCGAATTTCCCATTAGGCACTGAGTCACATGCCTAGGGGCGGCACTTATTTGGGGGCGGCACCTGGATGCTGTATTGGTACTGTCAGCCCAAAAAGTAGCAGAAACCGCAAAATATTTCCACTTTACTGTACCATATGCCATCTTGAATGAAGTGTAAGCAGGTAGGACATGCGCATACTGCCCCTGCAAGCTGTCCTACTTAGTAAATATGTATACATAATTAAAAATAAAAAAGTATCATAGTTAGTGGCTTTTTCTTTGTTATTCTATTAAATTGGCTACCATCAAATGAGGGCTTATTACCAATCAATAAAAATAATAAAATTAGGCAGGCGGGGGGCGGCCGTTACTGTTGTACCTAGGGGCGCCCTTACCCCCAAATCCACCACTGGACACAGGAACCTTATATTTACACGTGTTGGTGGATCCCGATTCCCTCACCATTTCTATACGGAAGAGCTTCAGTAAGGTGTATGTCCATCATTCTTTCTGCAATAATGCTATGGTCTTCTCTTGAAATCCTATCCTGTTTAAACATACTGTTTTCCAAACTCTCTAATACTCTAAATACTGTATATTTGAAAGTTTCAATTATATCAACTACATCCCTTCTCTCCTGTATAATCTACATATTAAGAAGAGATATTCCTTTCTAAGCTATTTAAATCAGTAATAAATGTAAAACATTTGCAATAATTCATCATTTTTTAGAGCAACAGTTCAATTTGAGAAGGTGAATAAGTAGAACCAGTTGACTCAAACATGTTCAAACTTATTGTGTGTATACTGAAGTTTGTCCATGGCAAACTCAAACACAATAATTCTCTCTGTTTAAATTAGAAAACTGTTGAGAACAGAATAGAATGTGGTCAGTAAAGCTTGCAGAGGAAACATTTTCTGGTTTATTATACTGATTTTAAATACCGTAAACTGCAAAGATGAATTCAAGTTCCAGCATTTGAGGGCAGACACTCACAACAAGAGAACCAAACCAGCCAAATGTACTTTTGGAGCTACTGCACATTGGCCCTCATTCCGAGTTGATCGCTAGCTGCCGTTGTTCGCAGCACAGCGATCAGGCTAAAAATCAGCTGTTCTGCGCATGCGTATGGGCCGCAGTACGCACGCGCGAAGTACTTTCACACAAAACTATGCAGTTTTACACAAGGGCGAACAACGCTTTTCTGTCGCTCTGTTGATCGGTGAGTGATTGACAGGAAGTGGGTGTTTCTGGGTGGTAACTGGCCGTTTTCAGGGAGTGTGCTAAAAAACGCAGGCGTGACAGGCAAAAATGCAGGCGTGTCTGGGGAAACGGGGGAGTGGCTGGCCGAACGCAGGGCGTGTTTGTGACGTCAAAACAGAACTAAACTGAGTGAAGTGATCGCAAGGTAGGAGTAGGTCTGGAGCTGCTTAGAAACTGCATGAAAATTTTTACGAGCAGTTCTGCTAACCTTTCGTTCGCACTTCTGCTAAGCTAAGATACACTCCCAGAGGGCGGCGGCCTAGCGTTTGCACTGCTGCTAAAAGCAGCTAGCGAGCGATCAACTCGGAATGAGGGCCCTTCCCCAATAGCTATCACCATCAATTTATTGTTTTTTTTTGTTTCCTTACAAAATCGCGGTATGGGCCTAATTCAGAGTTGATCGCAGCAGAAAGTTTGTTAGCAGTTGGGCATAACCATGTGCACTGCAGGTGGGGCAGATGTAATATTTGCAGAGAGTGTTAGATTTGGGTGGGTTATTTTGTTTCTGTGCAGGGTAAATACTGGCAGCTTTATTTTTACACTGCAATTTAGATTTCAGTTTGAACACACCACACCCAAATCTAACTCTCTCTGCACGTTATATCTGCCCCCCCTGCAGTGCACATGGGCCCTCATTCTGAGTTGATTGCACCAAGCAACTTTTTGCTGCTGGTGCGATCAACTAATCTCTGCCTATGGGTTAGTGTATTTTAGCATAGCATGGCTGCGATCGCTTGTGCAGCCCTGCTACGCTAAAAAAGTTTCCTGCAAAACAAGACCAGCCCTGAACATACTTACCCTGTGCGACGGATCCAGCGATGATGGGCTCGGCTTTGACGTCAGACATCCGCCCTCCGTTCGCCTGGACACGCCTGTGTTTTTCTTACCACTCCCTAAAAAACGGTCTCCAACGGTCAGTTGACACCCCAGAACACCTTCCTGCAGTCAATCTTCTTGCGATCACCGCTGCGACCGCTTTTTCTGCTGTCAGCGTCATTGCCCGGAATGGCTGTCACTGGGCAACGATGCGCGTGCGCATTACGGCCCCCGCGTGTGCGCAGTAGTGACCCGGTCGCAGCTGTGCGAACGAAAGCACGCTGCGATCGGGTCGGATATGACCCCCATGGTTTTGCCCAACTGCTAACTAATTTGCTGCTGCGATCAACTCTGAATTACCCCCTCTGATAGCCTAAATTTATGCGGTCATGCATGTGTACACTACGGGAACTCCTCGTCAGCAGTGTTAGGCTTCCAATGAGAGGGAGTCTCGGATTGATAAATACAAACTTAAAACATACCAATGTTTATTATGTTGAATGTTATAGTATATGTATTTAAAAGGTCTACTTGGTTTTAGTTCCCTGTAAAACCGGAGGATGATGAGTGTGGGGTGTCCCTGCTAAATTGTAATGTGGTACTAGGCTACACAGCGTGTGCCAGTAACTCTGTAACAGAGGAATCCTGCAGTGCGAGGATTCTCTCATATGTGAACCATACTTGCCTACTTTTGAAAAAGCATTTTAGGGAGATTGGGAAAATATCACCTATCAGCGCGGGCGTGTACTGCTACATCAGAGAGGCGTGTCATGAAAATGACTTACATCCAAATGTAAATGAGCCCCAAAGTTAGTAAGATCTATTTGTTGAAGAAAAGACACTGATATTTTGCAGGATTTGTTCGTGTATTGAGGGTCATTCCGAGTTGATTGTAGCCGTGCTAAATTTAGCACAGCTACGATCGTAAACTCAGACATGCGGGGGGACGCCCAGCACAGGGCTAGTCCGCCCTACATGTCGGTGCCGGCCTCCCCTCACAAATACAAAAGCATCGCACAGAGGCAATGCCTTTGTAACTATGGAGTAACTCCCGCCCAGCGCAGCTCCTGCAGCTGGCCAGGAGTTGTGTCTCGCTGCCGCTGGCTGCAGTGGCTGCGTGATACGTCACGCAGCCGCCATGCCACTCCCCCACAACGGTCCAGCCACGCCTGCGTTGGCCGCGCCACGCCTACTCTCAGAGGCGATCGCTCGGCACCGACAACTGCCATGCGCTGGCGCACTGCGGCGCCGGCGCATGTGCAGTTCCAACCCGATTGCTGCGCTGCGACAAACTGCAGCCAGCGATCGGGTCGGAATGACCCCCATTGTGTTTTACAAGAGGTTCCATATACTGTAAGTGGCCATAGGGATCATTGTGCCTTATAACCAATGCAGGGAAATGGCACTAATGATTCCATTTGAATGTATGGATCTCTGATTTCTTTTCCCCCCAAGAATGTAATAGCTGCATAATTGGGGGTAAGGTGCAATCAGGGAGATTGCTGGACTTTTCAGGGAGTGAGGGAGGTTGCTTCTATTTCAGTGAGTCTCCTGCAGAATGAGGGAGGGTAGGCAACTATGATGTGAACCAGACCTAGCCTGACAAAAATATTTCTGGTAGAGTATGCTAAGAAAAAGAAAGACATGTAAGCAAGCACTACCAGTCCAGCATGTATAGCTCTGGGGCTGGTCATGGATTTAAGGGAGGGGTATGCTTTTTATTTATTTTGGTATTTTTCATGTCTTTGATCCAGACACATCTAAGGGGATCATTCAGGTTTGTTAGCAAACAAAAAAAAGCACACTAATGGGCAAAGCCATGTGCACTGCGGGTGGGCAGATGTAACATGTGCAGAGAGATTTAGATTAGGGTGGGTTATTTTGTTTCTGTGCAGGGTAAATACTGGCTGCTTTATTTTTACACTGCAATATAGATTTCAGTTTGAACACCCCCCACACAAATCTAACTCTCTCTGCATATGTAACATCTGCCCCACCTGCATTGCAACATGGTTTTTCCCATTAGTGTGCTTTTTTTGTTTGCTAACAAACCTGAATAAGACCCTATATCCTGTATTTAGTACTGGTGGGAAATCACCTAGTAGGTAACACAGGCACCATGTTTCCGTAGACTTAACAGGATCAGCACGGGAAGCCGGTAGGGAAGGGGGTCCTGACGTTCAACATACCGACATCAGGATCCCAACTGCGCAGAAGCCAACAGGAGTGAGTAAGGCAGGCTTTTTCAACCAGTGTGCCGTGGCACACTAGTGTGCCGCGACCAGTTGCAAGGTGTGCCGTGGAGCCAGAGCAGCTTCCTATACAGTGAACTGTTGGCCCGGGCTCTTCTTAGAGGAACAGTCATGCTCCGGCTGTGACCTATGCCTTGATGACGCAGCGGTGTGATATCATAGGTCATGGCCGCCGCGTCTCACCACTCAGCCAGCCCACACGCCTGCATACACATCTTCCAGTTCTTGTCCGCATCCACAGCTTTCCTTGCCCACCCACATCCACACCTGCCCGACCGCCCGCTGCTCAGTATTCGCAGCACTCCACTATGTACAACCCCCGCCACTGAGGGACAGGGAGGAGGACAGCTAACCGGTGGGGGCTAATATTTGTTGTGTTATTTCTCCTGTGGGAAGCAATAGGATTTATGGGGGGAACAATGTCAATAATTCATGTGGGGAGCAATAGGATTTATGTGGGAAGAAATGTGATTGTTTTTTCTGTGTAGGCCAATATATGTGTGGATTTTTTTTTACTGTAAGGGCCAATGTGTGTTTTTTTATTATTTTTATGTGGGGAACTGATAGTGTGCCTTGGCAATTTTAAAATATTGTTCGGCGTGCTGCGAGTAAAAAAAGGTTGAAAATCACTGGAGTAAGGGGTGCTATACCCTCTCCCCTACACCCCTAACCCTCCCTATCTGCTGCCTAACCCTAACCTCCCCCTTAGTGCCTAACCCTAACCACCCCGTCAGTGCCTAAATCTAACCCCCTCATTCCTGCTGCCTAAACCTAACCCTCCCAGGGTGATGCCTAACCATAACCCTACCTCCGCACCCTTACCGGGGCGCTGCCTAACCCTAACCTTTCCATAACAGCCTAAACCTAGCCACCCCCTCCCCGCTTCTTACCTCCTCAGCGGTGCGGTCTGAGGATGTTCGGCATCCTGGCTGTCGGGATTCCGACATCGGGATGTCTACCTATTCGAGATGCCGGTGTAGGCATTCCGAATAGTATCAGGATTCCGGTGTCAGTAATGTGACTGCCGGGATCCCGACAGGTGGGATCCTGACTGCATCCCGACTTACGGATGGTGTAATGGTTAGCATTACTGCCCAACAGCACTGAGGTCATGGGTTCGATTCCCACCATGGCCCTAACTATGTGGAGTTTGTATATTCTCCCCGTACTTGCGTGGGTTTCCTCCGGGTACTCCAGTTTCCTCCCACAATCCAAAAATATACTGGTAGGTTAATTGGCTCCAAAGAAAATTAACCCTAGCGTGAATGTGACTGCGTGTACATGAGATAGGTAATATAGATTGTAAGCTCCACTGGGGCAGGGACTGATGTGAATGTCCAAATGTTCTCTGTAAAGCACTGTGGAATATGTGCACGCTATATAAATAACTGGTAATAAATAAATAATAATAATAAACATGGGCCCCATCTCTTTTAAGCCATTCCTGCATTCTAGTACTGGGTAGGACACTCTTTTGACCTTAGAACAGCCTGAATTCTGTAAAGCATGCATTCAAGAAGTTGCTGGAAATTAGAGATAAGCAGTCCAGATGTTCCCGCCAGACTCAGATCACATGTCAAGGCCAAACGTCATCTTTCTGGCATCGGATTCTCACGGGACTTGGATTCTATATAAGGCGCTATATATCCTGGGTATCAGGATTGAAAAAAGGTCAATTCCGGGATTCCAGGGATACCCAGGATTTTCAGGATACCTGGGATTGGGTTGAAGACACGACCACCACAGCCCAGCCCACACAAATACTCTTGGGTGGGAGCCGGGATCGCGGACTGCAAGCGGCGCGGACGACTGGCATCAGACTCAGTGAAAAGTCCGAGTTCGGCCAGCATCCCGCGCGGCCGCCAAACTCGGGAGCCCGTTGAATGTGACTTTATTCTGCTTATAAGAGCTCAGAGTGCTGCACCCTTATTGGTCGATAGATAGATAGATAGATAGATAGATAGATAGATAGATAGATAGATAGATAGATAGATAGATAGATAGAATTCTGAGAGTCTGACTAACACCTCTCCTATAATAATTTTACCAACAGAACATACAAGACAAGTGAAATCTCAGGGAATTCCTTGTAAGTAACACACTTTTCAAGTAAATACAATTTTCTGCAAGATATAGTAATATAAATTACAGTCAATACTAAATGACCTGTTATAGTAATATCAAACATTTCTCTGCCTAACAGGAAGCAAAGTAATCATTTGATGTGTGTAAACAGTGATCCCACAAATCTGTCATTATGCATGCACAACATAATGCATTTATAGACTTGTTCTTAGTGTTACTCATTTTTCTAAATGGTTTTATTTTCATAATCTTATTTGTACAGTGTGTGATTTATGGCCATGGTAAACTCTCTTGAGCAGAGACCTTGTAAATAGCTAACTAAATGTCTTTTTTTAGCATTTTTATTTTATTGTATTTGGAAAGCAAATTCAAGTCCATCAGTTACCAAAACATTGTCTGGCTCAAATCTATATATGCATGTCAGGGTGTATATACACTGTAGATAAAGGAAATATCCACACACGCTTTGTTTTTATGTTCATTAAGTAACAGTGACTTTATTCATTCATTCATTCATTCGTGGTTTTTTTGCAGATAGTGTGATGGCGACAGCAGGCGTGGGGGACAGAAATGTGTGTGTGTGTGTGTGTGTGTGTGTGTGTGTGTGTGTATGGGGGGGGGGGGGGGGAGGGGGTCCTGAGATCCAAAGCAATGTAATTGTACTGTTTGAGTTACTATTTTCTTCCTATGTTATCTCATGAAGCCCCACCAACCTCAGTTGGCAGGTCTATGATGATGAAATTCATTGTGTGACAGCTAAGAACTCGACCGGGTACACACTACAATGATATCGGCATGATTTGTTATTTCCGGGCAAATCATGTATATAGGGGGTAATTCAGACTTGATCGCTAGGCTGCGTTTTCGTACAGCGGGTGATCAGGTCTAAACTGCGCATGGGTATGCACCGCAATGCGCAGGCACGTCGCACAGGTACAAAGCAGATCTCCGCTCAGAGATGGGTTTGTGCGAAGGATCCATGCGCACGGGCGTTCGCAAGGAGATTGACAGGAAGAAGGCGTTTTTGTGGGTGGCAACTGACCGTTTTCTGGGAGGGTTTAGAAAAACGCAGGCATGTTCAAGCGTTTGCAGGGAGGGTTCCTGACGTCAATTCCAGTCCCGAACAGGCTGAAGTGTTTGCAGCGGCTGAGTAAGTCCTGGGCTACTCACACACTGCACAAAATTTTGTACAGCTCTGCTACACATGCGTTCGCACACTTGCACAGCTAAAATACACTCCCAAGTGGGCGGCGACTATCTGATCGCAGCAGTGCAAAATTCGCTTGCTAGCGATCTGGTCTGAATTACCCCCATAGTGCAGAGTGTACCACCGGTCAATAACAGTATCTTCAAGTTGGCCGTGCTGCATGGTCAGTCAGAAGATATCGGTAACGATACCATACTATGCTGCTAAATGTAGTTATATACGGGTTCAACCTGTATTCTGTGTTAAGATGTTCCTATTATAATGCACCTGCTGAAGTAATGATTTAGTACCAATTGACAACTATGATTCTTACCACTCCCAGTTATTAATGACACTATGCTAAATGCTATAACCCTGGATACTTTTTCCAGTTAGAAATTTGTCCAATCTGTTTTTAAATACATTTACGAGTCCACCTTTATTACCTTCTCCTGCAGGGAGTTCCAAATCCTTATTGCCCTTACTGTGAAGAACCCTTTCCTACGTTGTGTACAGAATTTTCTCTCCTTTAGCCTCAGTGAGTGCCCACATGTCCTATACAGAGTTCTTTTAATAAACAAATCCCCTTCTAATTCCTTGTAATGACCCTTTACATCTTTGAAGATATTAATAATGTCTCCTCTTAGTCGCCTCTTTTCTAGTGTATACATATTTAACCTAATAAGCCTTTCCTCGTAGTCCAGTGTCTCCAACCCTTTAATCAATTTAGTAGCTCGCCTTTGAACTCTTTCTAGTTCCCCAATATCTTTTTTATAATATGGTGCCCAAAATTTAACACAATATTCCAGGTGGACGTACCAATGATTTGTACAGTGGCAGGATTACATCCTCGTCCCTTGTCTCAATGCCCCGTTTTATACATGCAAGTACTTTATTTGCCTTTTTTGCTGCATTTTGACATTGTGTACTGTTATTAAGCCTGTTATCTATGAGCACCCCCAAATATTTTTCCACCACAGTTACCCATATATTTCCCCCATTTAGAGTGTAGGATGCATGTTTGTTTTTTGTCCCAAAATGCATAACTTTGCATTTTTCTATATTGAACCTCATTCCCCATTTAGACGCCCAGGTTTCAAGCTTAAATAAGTAATTCTGTAGAGACTCTACATCACTTTCTGAATTAATTGCCTTACACAGTTTAGTATCATCTGCAAACATTGACACTGTACTTTCCAGGCCTATTCCTAGATCATTGATAAATATATTGAACAATAGCAGGCCAAGTACGGATCCTTGTGGTATTCCGCTGACTACTGGTGCCCAGCTGGAGAACGTCCCATTGACCACTACTCTTTGTACTCTGTTATCCAGCCAATTACCTATCCATGGGGGTAATTCCAAGTTGATCGCAGCCTCAAGTTTGTTAGCAATTGGGCAAAACCATGTGCACTGCAGGGGAGGCAGATATAACATGTGCAGAGAGAGTTAGATTTGGGTGTGGTGTGTTCAATCTGCAATCTAATTTGCAGTGTAAAATAAAGCAGCCAGTATTTACCCTGCACAGAAACAAAATAAAACACCCAAATCTAACTCTTTCTGCACATGTTATATCTGCCTCCCCTGCAGTGCACATGGTTTTGCCCAACTGCTAAAAAAATTCCTGCTGCGATCAACTTGGAATTACCCCCATGTACAAATAGTATAGCCTAGGCCAGGTTCCCTTAATTTGATGATCAGTCTCCTGTGAGGCACTGTATTGAAGGCTTTTGCAAAATCTAAATACACCACATCCACTGATTTTCCCTGGTCAAGATTCTCGCTCACTTCCTCGTAGAAGTTAATTTAGTTAGTTTGACATGATCTATCCCTTACAAACCCATGCTGACTTTTGCCAATAATCTTATTAACCTGCAGATAATACTCTATGCTATCCCTCAAAATACCTTCCAATATTTTACACACTATAGAGGTTAAACTAACTGGTATATAGTTACCAGGGTTATTTTTAGTTCCATTATTTTTTTAAAAAAGGCACTACCTCAGATATGCGCCAATCCTCTGGTACCATGCCTGATCTAATTGAACTAGGAAAAATCAAGTATAGGGGTTTTGCTAGCTGTGACCTAAGCTCCATAATAACCCTTGGATGAAAACCATCTGGGCCAGGTGATTTATTAATCTTTATGTTGCTTAGTCTCTCCAGGACTACTTCCTCACTTAAACAAGCATCAAGCCAAGAGTCATTACCTTCACTACCGTCTGATCCTCCCTGGTGAATACTGAGGGGAAAAAAAACTGTTCAGTATTTCCGCTTTTATTTTATCATTGTTTATCAAAGCTCCCAGTTCATCTTTTAATGGGCCTACGTTCTCCTTCTTTAACCTTTTACTGTTTATGTATTTATAAAACTTTTTAGGATTGGTTTTACTCTCTATAGTGATTTCCTTTTCATTTTTAATTTTAGCTGCCCTTATTACTTTTTTGCATTCTTTATTACATTCCTTATAATACTGGAATGACTCCTCCCCTCCATTAGATTTAAATGTTTTGAAAGCATGCCTCTTATTAGCCATTTGCTTCTTTGACCTCCTTAATAAGCCACATTGGTTTGTGCTTAGTACTTCTGCGTTTACTGCTCTTGGGAATTAATTTGTGAATATTGCTATCAAGCAACCCTTTTAAAGCATCCCGCATTTCCGTTGCATCTTTACCATGAAATAACACTTCCCAGTCAATGTTGTTTAGTGCCCGTCTTAGCATACTGAAGTTAGCTTTTCTAAAGTTAAATGTTTTAGTTGCTCCCTTATAGCTATTTTTCTTGAAACTGATGTCGAATGTGACCATACAGTGGTCACTGTTTCCCAAGGTCTCCCCAACTTTAGTGTTTGATATAATGTCCACATTATTGGTAATAACTTGGTCCAGAATTGTTTTACCCCTAGTTGGGTCCTCGACTAATTGAGTCAAGTATTGATCCTTTAATGTATTTAAGAACCTGCTGCTCCTAGTTTTTACACATGAATCGCTACTCCAATTTATATCAGGATAGTTAAAATCCCCTAACACTAGGATGTCCCCCATTCCCGCAGCTTTTACAATTTGCTGCAAAAGTTGTTCCTCGTCATGTATGCTAATATCCGGTTGCTTGTAGCACGTGTCAATGACTAGTTTCTTTGCTTCCGTGCCCCCACTTGTGATCTCAACCCATAGCGACTCCACGTTATCTCTTGTCCCCTCGTAAATACCATCTATTAACTTTGGTTTTAGAGATGGTTTAACAAAGAGACATACCCCTCATCCCCTGTTGGTAGCACTATCCCTCCTGGAAAGAGAATGTCGCTCCAAATTTGCAACCTAGTCGTGAGAGTCATCCCACCATGCTTCCATAATACCTATAATATCATACTGAGACTGTGATACAAGCCATTCCAATTCCCCCATTTTACCTGCTAGGCTTCTTGCGTTTGCAAGCATACATTTTAGCTTAGCCTCTCCCTTTCCCGTTTGTTTTAATGGTATCTTAGCTACAGTATATTTACAAGTGCCTTTCTAGAATTACCCTTACCGACTGTTACTCTCCTCCTCCCTCCCTTTCCACCCCGTCATACTTAATACAGCCTTCCTCACCACTATCTCTATTTGACCTATTAAGACTTTCTAAACCCCCCTCCCCCTCACCCCCACCCCTGATATTAGTATCTTCCCTTATGCTATGGACATCATTTTCTATATACTGTATTGTTGAGACATATTCGTCATTAGGTAATAAATAGGGATTATCTTAGGCAATATCTGATCTTTCGCTCCCCCCTTCTCCACCCCCAAATTGTTCACTACCCCATCCTTACTGTTCTCACTGCTTGACCCGAAGCTTCTAGCTAAACCCTCACCCCAGTCTCCTAGTTTAAAACCTTCTCCAACCTTCTGACTATCCTGCCTCCCAGCACCGCAGCCCCGTAGCATGGCATGTTACAATGTCCCATCATACCATTGCATCATACAGTGTGTGTACATGGTACAATATGTTGGCCCATCAGCAGTTATATTGGCCGGGAAACATATTTCTGATGTGTACCCAACATTAGGTACCGATGCATAAAGCACGTATTCACAAAAACTATACAGTTGTCTCTGCATTTTTTTGTGTGTCACTGTAATCCATTCTGTAATTGCGAAGTGACTGTTCTCTTGGATATTATTATTATTACTATTATTATTATTATTATTTATTTATGTATATGCCGCCACAAGTGGTCTGCAGCCCTTTTCCAATTACATATATAGAAACAGCATGGAGAAAACAAGAAAACAGTAACTTATATATGTAGTACAAACCATTGAAGAACATAGACAAGGTTTATAAACTTTGCTGCAACAGTGGCCATAATACACAAATAAGCAGCAGGGTGGCGGAACCCAAAGATTTGTGCCGCTGTTGGCAGAGGTGAGGAGATAATGGAATAAGTGGACCAATTAGCGCTATCTTGTTTTTGCTTTCTTTTTTTTAAATTTGTTTGTCATAAAAGGTAAAACAGTCTCCACAGCTGCCTGAGTTATTGCGTTATCTGAAGACCCTATAGGTTTTTTTGTTTATATAATATTCGCAAGTGTTGTTGCTATCTCTGGATTAATACCCATAACCATATCCACTCCCACTTTGATTGCTGCAGTCTAACATTTAAAATAGGCATTTGTGAACTATGGGGCTAGTGCGTATTTATTAAAAAAATTACATTAATGACATGTAATTTGATGCAAATTTATGTGGCCTATATGTTAAACTTTTTTTTACTTGAAATTAATTTGGAAACTGATATATCTGCATTAATATTTAACATTTAAGGAATAAAGGTCTGTAAAACAAAGTACAGAACCTCTGAATACCGCCATGCTCAATGATCCTGCAAACTTGCCGTTGTAGTTTATCGAAGCTTACATAGAACAACTTACATAGAATAGCATATACCAAACTGAAGATGGCAATAGTTGCCCTCTCCTAGGGAAAGGGATATTGTAGATAGTAGCGGCATATGCAAGTACCATAGGCTTTACAAGTCTCTGAAGTGCAATCTGTCACCATTGTGATCATCGGACAAAGCATGTGACAGCTGCTTATTGGAGAAGTGGCCTAGCAGCAGCTAAAGGATATACTCCCCTGATACTACATCTCTAAGAGATGTTAGTTACCGCCAGTGTCGGACTGGGGCATGAAGGGCCCACCGGGAGAATGCAGTGATAGGGGCCCATACTTAGGGGTGTGGCAAGCCTACAAAGGGGGTGTGGCCAGTCTCCACAGAGGATTGAAATACACAATAGTCTAGTGCAGTGTAATGCAACATATCTACCATGTATAATAAAAGTGCACAGTCTGGAACCTGATCTCTAAAGAAAGGAGTGGGCCTTCAGGCAGTGGGGCCCACCGGTGGTTTCCCCTGTACCCCTGTGGGCCAGTCCGACCCTGGTTACCGCCAATAATTGTGAAGAGTCTTAATAAGATACCTAAGTATACTTTTGTGAATTTGGATTTGGTTCAATTTTACTTATTTTATTGGTTATACTGATGGAAGACTCACTCAGCTCTAACTCACAAAGTCCCACATGTGGAAATGCTAGTTTCCACATGGTCGCCTTGTATTAAGCAAACTCTGAAAACTGCAATTTTTCAGAGTTTGCCTGCAGGAACCTACACCACCTTCAGGCATATCAGCGGTGGTTGAATGCTCCTGTACTGTATTTTAGCATCCACAATTGAGATCGGGTGCCGTTGCCTCAACACAGACCATGTGGACTCACAGATGTGGTAAATGCTGCATTACAGGTTCTCCACCACTGAGTGCCCCTAACAAAGGGTGAGATTCAATTGTTATCACACCGACAGCCACTATATGACACCAAAACAGATTTATTCAATTGTAGCTCCGTTCGGGCGCGATGGCTGCCGGCGTCTGTATTTCAGCTCGCACACCCCGGGGTGGCCAGCTGAAATGCGCGGAAAGTGACCCTTTTGGGTACTCAAATGGCACTTTTCACAAATGCGCCCGGCAATTTGGCCGGGTTTAGCTGTTTTATGTGGCTAAACCTGACATTTATGGGCGCGATCAGCGGGAAAAAGAGACACAATAGAGTATCAACTCCACGATATCCCGTCACTTTAGACGGGAGAATGGGCATGATAATCACTTGAATATCGCCCAATGAGTCTTCTTCTTCCCTTTCTTTCTGATGGCATTTAAATGTAGCAGCACTGAATTAAAATGCTTCAAGCTGGAAAAAAAAAGAGCAGGTCGATAACTGTGGGTGGAAAATATCAACTTTACTAGACAAAATAAAAACAATTTTTTTTTTTTAAATGATTAAAATGACCAGAATACTAAACCCTACAGATTTTCTCAAAAACCTACGGTAATTCTATTTTATTTTAACCCAATATAAATTCCTTATATTTACTGTATCATGTAGGTACAACAATATAGCCAGCAAATTCTGGAGTATTTTACTACATATGTCTTATTAAGCAATTGTATCCATCATTGGTGGTTGTCACATTCATCTTCTAAAATACAGTGAAGACCCCTAATATATTCCCATTTGGAAAAGAAACCTTACAAGTAGAAAGTATAGCTTTCAAACACAACAAAGGAACCACTTTCATGTTACATGTCCACAATTTTCCCATTTAAATGCAGATTGTAACTTTCTGCTAAGTAAGAGCTGGAAATTTTTCTATTAAAATGCTAATAAGAATGTTAACTTTAAGTTGGTAAGTGTTTCAGAGGAGAAACACAGATAGGATGGTTTTCTGTACCTCCAGGTTATTCTTCTAAAAGACAACATTTAACCTATGTGGCTTCATCAATGATAACTATGTGTTCATATAAGAAGGCTAAAGTTACAGAAATGATCGTAACTGCTTTCCATATGTTTACTTTAAAATTACCCACGGTCATAGTCCTTTTATGCAGACACAGTACAATGTGAGTGTTTATATATATATATATATATATATATATATATATAGTAAAGCAAAAAAACTGCGGCACTCAGAGGCTTGGTGCAAAACGTGATGTATTAAAATTAACACATGAATTCCAACGTTTCGGGGTTGGCACACCCCTTTGTCAAGGAAAAGCAGCTTTTCCTTGACAAAGGGGTGTGCCAACCCCGAAACGTTGGAATTCATGTGTTAATTTTAATACATCACGTTTTGCATCAAGCCTCTGAGTGCCGCAGTTTTTTTGCTTTACTACAACAATTGTGTTCTGGAGGCACCAACATTATTAGGAGGAGTGCCGGTCCACATATTGTTATATATATATATATATATACACTACTTTGTTTGTATTTACACCCTTCACTGTCTTCCTGTTTAACTAAGAAAATAAATAATGTATATTTTAAACAATGTTTGCCATAATGTCACAGAAGAAATTGTGAGGCGGATTCAGAATGAGAGGCAGATGTACTAAGCATTAGAGAGTGATAAAGTGGAAAGAGATAAATTACCAACCATTCAGCTCCTGTTTCAAACACACTATAACATGGAAGTGACGAGCTGATTGGATGGTACTTTATCTCTCTCTACTTTATCACTATCTAAAGCTTAGTACATCTCTCCCTATGCCAGCTGACCTAGTGTATCTTGTGTGAGTACCCAATGCACATGTTCAGAACAGTGCATATGCGGCCATGCAGATTTGTGTGAGCCTGCCATTTATGCCTGCCTGTGGGTGGAATGTGGAAAGATGGAAGCCCCCTAAACAGGGAGAGTACAGTAAGAATGTAGTTGCACCAGAGCCGAAACTAGGATCTTCGGCACCCGGGGCAAGGCAGCAAGTTGGCGCCCCCGATTCATTCCCCCACGTGTGACACACACATTATATATATATATATATATATAAACCTCCATAAGGGCAAAGGGCTGGTAGCTGCCGTACAGCTTCTTATGAGAGGAAGGGGGGGCTAGCTAGCCATTTATTTGGGCTTCGGATCGAGAAAAAAAGAGGATAACTCATATATTGATAAAATAAGATTTTACTCACCGGTAAATCTATTTCTCGTAGTCCGTAGTGGATGCTGGGACTCCGTAAGGACCATGGGGAATAGCGGCTCCGCAGGAGACTGGGCACAACTAAAGAAAGCTTTAGGACTACCTGGTGTGCACTGGCTCCTCCCCCTATGACCCTCCTCCAGACCTCAGTTAGGATACTGTGCCCGGAAGAGCTGACACAATAAGGAAGGATTTTGAATCCCGGGTAAGACTCATACCAGCCACACCAATCACACCGTATAACTCGTGATACTATACCCAGTTAACAGTATGAATAATAACTGAGCCTCTCAACAGATGGCTCAACAATAACCCTTTAGTTAAACAATAACTATATACAAGTATTGCAGACAATCCGCACTTGGGATGGGCGCCCAGCATCCACTACGGACTACGAGAAATAGATTTATCGGTGAGTAAAATCTTATTTTCTCTGACGTCCTAAGTGGATGCTGGGACTCCGTAAGGACCATGGGGATTATACCAAAGCTCCCAAACGGGCGGGAGAGTGCGGATGACTCTGCAGCACCGAATGGGCAAACTCTAGGTCCTCCTCAGCCAGGGTGTCAAACTTGTAGAATTTAGCAAATGTGCTTGACCCCGACCAAGTAGCTGCTCGGCAAAGTTGTAGAGCCGAGACCCCTCGGGCAGCCGCCCAAGAAAAGCCCACCTTCCTCGTGGAATGGGCTTTCACTGATTTAGGATGCAACAGTCCAGCCGCAGAATGTGCAAGCTGAATCGTACTACAGATCCAGCGAGCAATAGTCTGCTGTGAAGCAGGAGCACCCAGCTTGTTGGGTGCATACAGGATAAACAACGAGTCAGTTTTCCTGACACTGTCACGATCCGGGTATCTGGACGCCATTTCTTACCCATCAGATGCCTCCTAAGGCTGGCTCAGCGCTCCAGGACCGGATCCCATCTGTTATCCTGATGTGTACATTCCTGTATCCTCTCCTGTCACTCTGGGACGCTGTCACAGTAAACGCCATATTACACCTGGCATGGCGTCTCCCGCGGCCTCCGCCGCCGTCCCTGAACTTCTGCATGCAGAGTGTCTGAGTGGCGATTACGTCAGCCGCGGCCTCCGCTGTGTCCGCGTGGTTGGATGTGCATCTGTCAGTCTGGCGCCTCCTGTCTCCGGTGGCCGGCGCCGCCATTACTGTTTTCATTACCACATGGATTACAAACCAAACTTCCCTCCAAGTGTCTGCATGGGCGCAGCCATCTTGGATTCTGTCAGCTGATCATTTCCACCAATCTGTTCTCAGTATTGATAATCTGCATAATTGCCTAGCCAATCCCTTCCTTGCTGCAGGTATAAATACACTGTGCCTGAGCAAGGAAGGCGTCAGTGCTTTGGTTGTCAAACCTAGTTCCTGTTTGTCTCTCTCCTGTGATTGTCTTCCAGGTTCCAGCTCCTGTCTCAAGACTTCCACCATAGAGACCCGCACCAGCATTCCACCTGCGGTGTAGCCTGACTCTCCAATCCATTGTGGATTCATCTGTTTCCAGCTACAACATTACCTGCTTCCAGCTCAGCTTCCAGCAGAGTACAGCTTCCCTTAAAGGGCCGGTGTCCTTTCTACACTTTACCACTCTCCACCGGTATTATTATTTCTCCGCTCTCAAGTTCTACATTTCAGTTCATATTTCATCGCTCCCAAGTTCATTTATTATTTAACTGGTTCCAGCCAGTATCCACTCCGTGCTAACAACAGTCTGGTACCAGCCAGTATCCACAGCAGCTGTTTTATCTTCAGCAACCCAGCTTTTCCTGGAACACCAGCTGGCACAATCCTGGGTTATCTCCATTGCTACAGTCGGGCCTGGTAAGGACTTTCCATCTAGAAGATCATAAGAACTATCTCACACTACCAGTGCCCTGTGGCTCCTGCCATCCTGTAGTACCCAGGAACTGTATTTATTCTTTGCTGACTTTTACGTTTTCTTTTACTGCTGCTGTGTTGCGTGGTTGTCATAATAAACATCATTGACTTTTATCCAAGTTGTCGTGGTCACGCCTTCGGGCAGTTATTATTCATGTTACTTACATGTCCAGGGGTCTGATACAACCTCCCAGGTTCCGATACATCTCAGCCCCTACAACTGAGGCTGCCTCCCGTCAGCTCAGGCCCTCAGTTGTGACAGTAAGCACTGACCTAATGAATCCAGCCGGAGACCAGAATCAAGCGGCCAGGCCGATGCAAGAACTGGCAGCCCGACTAGAACATCAGGAGGCTGCACAGGGCCACATCGTCCGCTGTCTCCAGGATCTCTCTACTCGGCTGGATGGGATTCAGACAACTCTCCATGGATCAGGCGCGTCTGGTGCGTCAACCACAGTGACTCCAGCTATAACCCCACCCACCTTACCCATTTCTGCTCCACGTCTTCATCTTCCAACGCCAGCAAAATTTGACGGATCTCCAAGATTCTGCAGGGGATTTCTCAACCAGTGTGAGATTCAGTTTGAGCTACAACCTGGCAATTTTCCCAGTGACCGTACAAAAATTGCCTACATTATTTCTCTTCTCAGTGGCTCAGCCCTTGATTGGGCATCACCGTTATGGGAGAGGTCCGACACCCTGCTATCTTCCTACACTGCCTTCGTGTCAACATTCAGGCGCATCTTCGACGAGCCAGGCCGGGTAACCTCAGCTTCATCCGAGATTCTCCGTTTACGCCAGGGGTCACGTACTGTAGGACAATATCTGATACAGTTCCAGATCCTGGCATCCGAACTGGCATGGAACGACGAGGCCCTGTATGCTGCATTCTGGCATGGCTTATCTGAGCGTATTAAAGATGAGTTAGCTACCAGAGACTTACCTTCTAAGTTAGATGAGCTAATCTCACTCTGCACGAAAGTTGATTTACGTTTCAGAGAGAGAGCAACTGAGCGTGGAAGATCATCTGCTCCAAAATCTTCTGCTCCTCCTCCTCGTCAACTGTCACCATCTAAAGATGAGCCCATGCAACTTGGCCGTTCCCGTTTAACTCCTGCTGAGCGCCGAAGACGTCTCTCCGAGTTTCTCTGTCTCTATTGTGCAGCTCCGTCTCACAACATTAATGCCTGTCCCAAACGTCCGGGAAACTCCAAATCCTAGCTCGCCAAGGAGAGGGCCGGCTAGGAGTAATGATCTCCTCTCCATCTCCTCAAGATTGTAATCTCCCAGTCTCGCTTCAAATTGCTCAACGTTATCGGAACGTCATTGCCCTCCTTGATTCCGGAGCAGCTGGGAACTTTATTACCGAAGCCTATGTTAAACGGTGGTCCCTACCCACCGAGAGACTTCCTTCGTCCATTTCTTTAACTGCCGTGGATGGCAGCAAAATTTTTGATGCAGTTATTTCTTTAAGGACTCTACCAGTTCGTCTGAGAGTGGGAGTTCTTCATTCCGAACTTATTTCTTTTTTAGTGATTCCAAGAGCCACACATCCTGTGGTCCTGGGCCTTCCATGGCTCCGTCTTCACAATCCTACAATTGATTGGACGACTACGCAAATCCTGGCATGGGGTTCCTCCTGTGCTGAGACATGTTTGTTTAAAGTATTGCCTGTCTGTTCTTCCTCCCCCAGGTCGTCTGATGTTCCACCTCCTCCATATCAAGATTTCACGGATGTGTTCAGTAAAGCTTCTGCTGATATCCTTCCTCCTCATAGAGAATGGGACTGTCCGATTGATCTCGTTACAGGGAAGGTTCCACCTCGAGGCCGAACTTATCCGTTGTCTCTGCCTGAGACGCATTCTATGGAGGAATATATTAAAGAGAACCTAGCAAAGGGGTTCATTCGACCTTCTTCTTCTCCAGCCGGCGCAGGCTTCTTTTTTGTAAAAAAGAAAGATGGTGGTCTGCGGCCGTGCATCGACTACAGAGGTTTGAACGACATTACCATCAAGAACCGTTATCCTTTACCCCTGATTACTGAGCTCTTTGACAGAGTTAGCGGAGCTACCATCTTTACAAAGCTGGACTTGCGAGGTGCATACAATCTCATCCGGATCCGTGAGGGTGACGAGTGGAAGACCGCCTTTAACACCCGTGACGGACATTATGAGTACCTCGTCATGCCCTTCGGATTGAGCAATGCTCCAGCTGTCTTCCAGCATTTTGTCAATGAGATCTTCAGAGACATTCTATACCGTCATGTCGTGGTCTATCTAGACGATATCCTCATTTTTGCCAACGATTTAGAGGAACATCGTTTTTGGGTTAAAGAGGTTCTGTCCCGTCTCCGTGTCAATCATCTCTATTGCAAATTAGAAAAATGCGTCTTTGAAGTCAAGTCCATTCCGTTTCTAGGGTACATTGTGTCCGGTTCCGGACTAGAGATGGATCCTGAGAAACTACAAGCAATCCAAAATTGGCCGGTACCCTTAACCCTCAAAGGGGTCCAGAGGTTCTTAGGGTTCGCCAACTATTACCGAAAGTTTATACGAGACTTTTCCACCATTGTGGCGCCTATTACTGCTTTCACTAAGAAGGGTGCTAACCCGTCCAAGTGGTCTGAAGAAGCCATGCAAGCATTTCATCTTTTAAAACAAAGGTTCATCTCTGCGCCTGTTCTGAAACAGCCTGACATCGACTCTCCTTTCATCTTAGAGGTGGATGCCTCCTCCGTTGGAGTAGGAGCGGTGTTATCTCAGAGGGCTAAAGATGGCCATTTACACCCTTGCAGTTTCTTCTCCCGGAAGTTCTCCCCAGCTGAGCGCAACTATGCCATTGGCGACCAGGAGTTGCTAGCCATCAAGCTCGCTCTAGAAGAGTGGAGGTATCTGTTGGAGGGAGCTTCTCATTCAATCACCATACTTACAGACCACAAGAACCTTTTATACCTGAAGGGCGCACAATGTCTCAACCCTCGTCTGGCCAGATGGGCACTTTTCTTTTCCAGGTTCGACTTTAAACTCCAGTTCTGTCCGGGCTCTCAGAATCGCAAGGCCGATGCCCTTTCCCGCTCATGGGAGCAAGAAAATGAGTCAGAGTCTTCAGACAAGCATCCTATTATAAATCCGTTGGCATTCTCCACGGTAGGGATGGACTCTACGCCCCCATCAGGGAAAAGTTTTGTGAAGCCGATGCTAAGGAAGAAGCTCATGCATTGGGCCCATGCTTCCCGTTTTGCCGGACATACAGGTATCCAAAAAACCCTGGAGTTTATCTCTAGGTCCTATTGGTGGCCAACTTTGAAAAAGGACGTCTTGGAGTTTATTGCATCTTGCCCAAAGTGTGCCCAACATAAAGTATCCCGCCAGTCGCCTGCGGGGCAACTGGTTCCACTATCCGTTCCCCGTCGACCATGGACCCACTTGTCGATGGATTTCATTACAGACTTACCCATGTGCAACAAGTTCAATACCATCTGGGTGGTAGTTGACCGGTTCACCAAGATGGCACACTTCATTCCTCTCACCGGTCTTCCGTCAGCTTCCAAGTTGGCTCAAGTATTCATACAAGAGATCTTCCGACTCCACGGTCTTCCTGAAGAAATTATCTCAGATCGAGGAGTTCAATTCACAGCCAAATTCTGGCGAAGTTTATGTCAAGTCCTCCAAGTCAAGCTAAAGTTTTCCACGGCTTACCATCCTCAGACCAATGGTCAAACCGAGAGGGTGAATCAGGACTTGGAGGCCTTCCTCCGCATCTATGTGTCCTCCTCTCAAGATGACTGGGTTCAATTACTTCCCTGGGCCGAGTTCTGTCATAACAACCAGTATCATTCTTCATCTGCTTCAACACCATTCTTCACTAACTTTGGATTCCACCCTAAAGTCCCTGAGTTCCAACCGCTTCCAGCAACTTCTGTTCCCGCAGTGGATATCACCTTGCATCAGTTTGCCAATATCTGGAAGAGCGTACGATCAGCTCTGCTCAAGGCATCGTTCAGGTACAAGAAGTTTGCGGATAAGAAGCGTCGAGCAGTTCCTGCTCTCAAGGTGGGTGATCGGGTATGGTTATCCACGAAGAATTTGAGGTTAAGAGTTCCCAGTATGAAGTTTGCACCTCGCTATATCGGTCCTTTCAAGATTGAACAAGTCATCAATCCTGTTGCTTACAGACTCCAGTTGCCTCCCTTCTTAAAAATACCCAGGACATTCCATGTTTCCCTGTTGAAACCGCTGATCTTGAATCGGTTTCATTCCTCACTTCCTCCAACTCCGAAAGTCCAAACTCAACGAGGCGTTGAGTATGAAGTGGCCAAGATCCTGGACTCACGTCACCGTTACGGTCAACTACAATATCTTATTGACTGGAAGGGTTATGGTCCTGAGGAACGTTCATGGACCAATGCTTCTGATGTCCATGCTCCTGCCTTGGTCCGGAGATTCCATTCCAAGTTTCCTCAAAAGCCAAAGAAGTGTCCTGGGGCCACTCCTAAAGGGGGGGGTGCTGTCACGATCCGGGTATCTGGACGCCATTTCTTACCCATCAGATGCCTCCTAAGGCTGGCTCAGCGCTCCAGGACCGGATCCCATCTGTTATCCTGATGTGTACATTCCTGTATCCTCTCCTGTCACTCTGGGACGCTGTCACAGTAAACGCCATATTACACCTGGCATGGCGTCTCCCGCGGCCTCCGCCGCCGTCCCTGAACTTCTGCATGCAGAGTGTCTGAGTGGCGATTACGTCAGCCGCGGCCTCCGCTGTGTCCGCGTGGTTGGATGTGCATCTGTCAGTCTAGCGCCTCCTGTCTCCGGTGGCCGGCGCCGCCATTACTGTTTTCATTACCACATGGATTACAAACCAAACTTCCCCCCAAGTGTCTGCATGGGCGCAGCCATCTTGGATTCTGTCAGCTGATCATTTCCACCAATCTGTTCTCAGTATTGATAATCTGCATAATTGCCTAGCCAATCCCTTCCTTGCTGCAGGTATAAATACACTGTGCCTGAGCAAGGAAGGCGTCAGTGCTTTGGTTGTCAAACCTAGTTCCTGTTTGTCTCTCTCCTGTGATTGTCTTCCAGGTTCCAGCTCCTGTCTCAAGACTTCCACCATAGAGACCCGCACCAGCATTCCACCTGCGGTGTAGCCTGACTCTCCAATCCATTGTGGATTCATCTGTTTCCAGCTACAACATTACCTGCTTCCAGCTCAGCTTCCAGCAGAGTACAGCTTCCCTTAAAGGGCCGGTGTCCTTTCTACACTTTACCACTCTCCACCGGTATTATTATTTCTCCGCTCTCAAGTTCTACATTTCAGTTCATATTTCATCGCTCCCAAGTTCATTTATTATTTAACTGGTTCCAGCCAGTATCCACTCCGTGCTAACAACAGTCTGGTTCCAGCCAGTATCCACAGCAGCTGTTTTATCTTCAGCAACCCAGCTTTTCCTGGAACACCAGCTGGCACAATCCTGGGTTATCTCCATTGCTACAGTCGGGCCTGGTAAGGACTTTCCATCTAGAAGATCATAAGAACTATCTCACACTACCAGTGCCCTGTGGCTCCTGCCATCCTGTAGTACCCAGGAACTGTATTTATTCTTTGCTGACTTTTACGTTTTCTTTTACTGCTGCTGTGTTGCGTGGTTGTCATAATAAACATCATTGACTTTTATCCAAGTTGTCGTGGTCACGCCTTCGGGCAGTTATTATTCATGTTACTTACATGTCCAGGGGTCTGATACAACCTCCCAGGTTCCGATACATCTCAGCCCCTACAACTGAGGCTGCCTCCCGTCAGCTCAGGCCCTCAGTTGTGACAGTCACTAGCTGTCCTGGAAACATAATTCTCAGGGCCCTGACTACGTCCAACAACTTGGAAGCCTCCAAGTCTTTGGTAGCCGCAGGCATCACGATAGGTTGGTTCAAATGAAAAGCTGATACCACCTTAGGGAGAAACTGGGGACGAGTCCTCAATTCTGCCCTATCCATATGGAGAATCAGATAAGGGCTTTTACATGACAAAGCCGCCAATTCTGACACACGCCTGGCCGAAGCCAAGGCCAACAGCATGACCACTTTCCACGTGAGATATTTTAATTCCACGGTTTTAAGTGGCTCAAATCAATGTGACTTTAGGAAATCCAACACCACGTTGAGATCCCAAGGTGCCACTGGAGGCACAAAAGGAGGCTGAATATGCAGCCCTCCCTTAACAAAAGTCTGAAATTCAGGTAGTGAAGCCAGTTCCCTCTGGAAGAAAATCGATAGAGCCGAAATCTGGACCTTAATGGAACCCAATTTTAGGCCCATAGTCACCCATGACTGTAGGAAGTGCAGAAAACGGCCCAGCTGAAATTCCTCCGTTGGGGCCTTCCTGGCCTCACACCACGCAACATATTTTCGCCAAATGCGGTGATAATGGTTTGCGGTAACTTCTTTCCTAGCTTTAATCAGCGTAGGAATAACTTCCTCCGGAATGCCATTTTCCTTCAGGATCCGGTGTTCAACCGCCATGCCGTCAACACAGCCGCGGTAAGTCTTGGAACAGACAGGGCCCCTGCTGCAGCAGGTCCTGTCTGAGCGGCAGAGGCCATGGGTCCTCTGAGATCATTTCTTGAAGTTCCGGGTACCAAGCTCTTCTTGGCCAATCCGGAACAATGAGTATAGTTCTTACTCCTCTTTTTCTTATTATCCTCAGTACCTTGCGTATGAGAGGAAGAGGAGGGAACACATAAACCGACTGGTACACCCACGGTGTCACCAGAGCGTCCACAGCTATCGCCTGAGGGTCCCTTGACCTGGCGCAATATCTTTTTAGCTTTTTGTTGAGGCGGGACGCCATCATGTCCACCTGTGGCCTTTCCTAATGGTGTACAATCATTTGGAAGACTTCTGGATGAAATCCCCACTCTCCCGGGTGGAAGTCGTGCCAGCTGAGAAAGTCTGCTTCCCAGTTGTCCACTCCGGAAATGAACACTGTTGACAGTGCTAACACATGATTTTCCGCCCATCGGAAAATCCTTGTGGCTTCTGCCATCGCCATCCTGCTTCTTGTGCCGCCCTGTTGGTATACATGGGTGACCGCCGTGATGTTGTCTGACTGGATCAGCACCGGCTGGTGCTGAAGCAGGGGTCTAGCCTAACTTAGGGCATTGTAAATGGCCCTTAGTTCCAGAATATTTATGTGTAGGGAAGTCTCCTGACTCGACCATAGTCCTTGAAAGTTTCTTCCCTGTGTGACTGCCCCCCAGCCTCGAAGGCTGGCATCCGTGGTCACCAGGACCCAGTCCTGTATGCCGAATCTGCGGCCCTCTAGAAGATGAGCACTCTGCAGCCACCACAACAGCGACACCCTGGCCCTTGGAGTCAGGGTTATCAGCCGATGCATCTGAAAATGCGACCCGGACCACTTGTCCAACAGATCCCACTGGAAGATCCTTGCATGGAACCTGCCGAATGGAATTTCTTCGTAAGAAGCTACCATCTTACCCAGGACTCGCGTGCATTGATGCTGTATTTGTTTTAGGAGGTCTCTGACTAGAGATGACAACTCCTTGGCCTTCTCCTCCGGGAGAAACACTTTTTCCTGTTCTGTGTCCAGAACCATACCCAGGAACAGTAGACGCGTCGTAGGAACCAGCTGCGACTTTGGAATATTCAGAATCCAGCCGTGCTGTTGTAGCACTTCCCGAGATAGTGCTACTCCAACCAAGAACTGCTCCCTGGACCTCGCCTTTATAAGGAGATCATCCAAGTAGGGATAATTATAACTCCCTTTTTTTTTTTTTTTTTGAAGGAGTATCATCATTTCGGCCATTACCTTGGTAAATACCCTCGGTGCCGGGGACAGACCAACGGCAACGTCTGGAATTGGTAATGACAGTCCTGTACCACAATCCTGAGGTACTCCTGGTGAGGAGGGTAAATGGGGACATGCAGGTAAGCATCCTTGATGTCCAGTGATACCATGTAATCCCCCTCTTCCAGGCTTGCAATAACCGCACTGAGCGATTCCATTTTGAACTTGAACCTTCGTATATAAGTGTTCTAGGATTTCAATTTTAGAATGGGTCTCACCGAACTGACTGGTTTCGGTACCACAAACATTGTGGAATAGTAACCCCGGCCTTGTTGAAGGAGGGGTACCCTGATTATCCCCAGCTGGAAGTACAGCTTGTGAATTGCCGCCAGTACTACCTCCCCTTTCTCCGAGGGCAGCAGGCAAGGCTGATTTGAGGTAACGGCGAGGGGGAGTCGCCTCGAACTCCAGCTTGTATCCCTGTGATACTACTTGCAGAACCCAGGGATCCACCTGTGAGCGAGCCCACTGGTCGCTGAAGTTCCCGAAACGCGCCCCCACCGCCCCTGGCTCCACCTGTGGAGCCCCAGCGTCATGCGGCGGACTCAGAGGAAGCGGGGGAAGATTTTTGATCCTGGGTACTGGCTGTCTGGTGCAGCTTTTTTTCCCTCTTCCCTTGACTCTGTGTAGAAAGGAAGCGCCTTTGACCCGCTTGCTTTTCTGAAGCCGAAAGGGCTGTACCTGATAATACAGTGCTTTCTTAGGCTGTGAGGAAACCTGAGGTAAAAAAAAATTCTTCCCAGCTGTTGCTGTGGATACGAGGTCCCAGAGACCATCCCCAACAATTCCTCACCCTTATAAGGCAGATGTGCCTTTTAAAGTCAGCATCACCTGTCCACTGCCGGGTCCCTAATACCCTCCTGGCAGAATGGACATTGCATTAATTCTGGATGCCAGCCGGCAAATATCCCTCTGTGCATCCCTCATATATAAGACTACGTCTTTAATATGCTCTATGGTTAGCCAAATAGTATCCCTGTCCTGACAGGGTAACAGACCCCGCTGCAGCAGCACTATCCATGCTGAGGCAATTGCAGGTCTCAGTATAGTACTTGAGTGTGTATATACAGACTTCAGGATAGCCTCCTGTTTTTTATCAGCAGGCTCCTTCAAAGTGGCCGTATCCTAAGACGGCAGTGCCACCTTTTTTGACAAACGTGTGAGCGCCTTATCCACCCCAGGGGATATCGCCCAACGTGACCTATCCTCTGGCGGGAAAGGGTACGCCATCAGTAACTTTTAGAAATTACCAGTTTCTTATCGGGGGAACCCACGCCTCTTCACACACTTCATTCACTCATCTGATGGGGGAACAAAGCACTGGTTGCTTTTTCTTCCCAAACATAAAACCCCTGTTTTGTGGTACTCGGGTTAATGTCAGAAATGTGTAATACATTTTTCATTGCCGAGCTCATGCAACGGATGTTCCTAGTGGATTGTGTATATATCTCAACCTCGTCGACACTGGAGTCAGACTCCGTGTCGACATCTGTGTCTGCCATCTGAGGTAGCGGGCGTTTTTTGAGCCCCTGAGCAGGCGCGCCTGGGCAGGCGCGGGCTGAGAAGCCGGCTGTCCCACAGCTGTTACTTCATCCAGCCTTTTATGTAAGGAGTTGACACTGTCGGTTAATACCTTCCACCTATCCATCCACTCTGGTGTCGGCCCCACAGGGGGCGACATCACATTTATCGGCATCTGCTCCGCTTTCCACGTAACCTTCCTCATCAAACATGTCGACACAGCCGTACCGACACACCGCACACACACAGGGAATGCTCTGACTGAGGACAGGACCCCACAAAGTCCTTTGGGGAGACAGAGAGAGAGTATGCCAGCACACACCAAAGCGCTATATAATACAGGGATTCACACTTCCCACAGTGATTTTTCCCTTATAGCTGCTATAATACACAATTTTGCGCCTAAATTTAGTGCCCCCCCTCTCTTTTTAACCCTTTGAGCCTGAAAACTACAGGGGAGAGCCTGGGGAGCTGTCTTCCAGCTGCACTGTGAAGAGAAAATGGCGCCAGTGTGCTGAGGGAGATAGCCCCGCACCTTTTTCGGCTGACTTTCTCCCGCTTTTTATGGATCTCTGGCAGGGGTATTTTTCACATATATAGCCTCTAGGACTATATATTGTGATTAATTTGAAAGCCAAGGTGTTAATATTACTGCTCAGGGCACCCCTCCCCCCAGCGCCCTGCACCCATCAGTGACCGGAGTGTGAGGTGTGCATGAGGAGCAATGGCGCACAGCTGCAGTGCTGTGCGCTACCATGTTGAAGACCGAAGTCTTCTGCCGCCGATTTTCAGGACCATCTTCATGCTTCTGGCTCTGTAAGGGGGACGGCGGCGCGGCTCCGGGACCGAACGATCGAGGTCGGGTCCTGTGTTCGATCCCTCTGGAGCTAATGGTGTCCAGTAGCCTAAGAAGCCCAAACTAGCTCCAATCAGGTAGGTTCGCTTCTTCTCCCCTTAGTCCCTCGTAGCAGTGAGTCTGTTGCCAGCAGATCTCACTGAAAATAAAAAACCTAAAATATACTTTCTTTTCTAGGAGCTCAGGAGAGCCCCTAGTGTGCATCCAGCTCAGCCGGGCACAAGATTCTAACTGAAGTCTGGAGGAGGGTCATAGGGGGAGGAGCCAGTGCACACCAGGTAGTCCTAAAGCTTTCTTTAGTTGTGCCCAGTCTCCTGCGGAGCCGCTATTCCCCATGGTCCTTACGGAGTCCCAGCATCCACTTAGGACGTCAGAGAAATATACGTAAAATCACACATCTGTACACATACATACTGTCCCATACGTAAACACATACACACACGCATACATTCACTCACATATAGTCACACACCTGTATACATAGTCACACATGTATACATACAAGCACACATATATGTACACACACATATTCATGTACAGTCACACACATATATAGTAGTCACACACACACAGTGCCCCATCCCTTTGTCACACTCACTGTTTAGGGTCTTCTGCTGCTACACAGTGAGCTTCTGTCTCCCATGCTGCTTGCTGGACTGGCACTGTGTAAAGTGCCGTTTAGCCCCGCCCCCTTTCGGCTAAATCTTCTTATTCAGCTCAGCACTGCTGTGACGATTAAAGGCAGCTGGGGGAGGCTGGGGAGTTAGCTTGTTCCCTGTGCCCCCTCTTTATCTGGCTCTGCCGGGGCGGGCACAAAGCGCGACTGCATAGAAGAAAGTGAAAGTAAACTACAGCTCCCGCAGCAAGGGCTGCTGGGATCTGTAGTTTATTTTCACTTTAATCACAGCAATGCTTTGTGCCCAGCTTGTTAGGCAGACGCAGCAGCTAGTAGAGTCTGGAGCACAAGCTCCAGACTCTACTAGCTGCTGCGGCTGCATAACGAGCTGTAATGGACGATGCAGATAAGGAGGGGTGTTTGGGGAATTAAACTGATCATGGTGGCGCCCCCTCCAATCCGGCGCCCAGGTCACATGCCCCCCTAGCCCCCCCCTAGTTGCGGCCCTGGTTGCACAATGGCAAACACTTGCTTACCAGGAAAATAATGCATATATACAGTGGACCCCAGGGCAAAAATTTACTTTGGCCCTGACCCCCGACCCCCCCCCCCCCAACGAAGTACATATGATATCCCAGTAGACAGGATGCCAGCTGTCACTATAACGACAGCAGCATCCTGTCTGTCAGAATAATGGCAGTGAGTTCTCTCTCCACACATCATGCCCGTGGCCCGCTTCGTTCACCACAGGTTATATTCCCACTCTGTTGGTGGCGTGGACCCACCAACCGAGTGGGAATAACCTGTGTTTGTCGGGATTCCTACTGTCGGCATTTCACCAGCTGTTTGAATTTCGAGAGCCGGGATATTAACTGCTTCCCCCCAAAACCAAACGGAACATATCTCAGCACAAAGCTATCACGTATCAGAACAAGAGGATGAGGTCCAGGCCACAATCTTCAACAGAAACGGAGGTAATCTTCAATTTGTCTGATCAAACTCTTCATGAGGTTTGAACTTTGTTTCTACAAACAAGTGGAATCCCTTCGAATGGAAGATTGATCAGTACAAACTTGAACGCCAATTATGACTAAAAGAACGCTTCAATTCTAATATTACAGGGTTCCCTACACTTATTGAGTTACCAGCAGTGCTGTGCAAGAAATCAAAATTTGATCCGGTATCACAAAATGTATCCATTAAGGCTTTTTGCAGAACGATGGACTATCAAGTACAAGCAATGGTGGAAAACTCTGCACATACCCATTCCAATCTATCTAGAAGTGAATGGGATGCTCTGATTAGTTTAAGCAAACATGATGATGTGGTCATAAGACCGGCGGACAACGTGGGTGCAATTATCATCCAAAATACTTGTGCATATATCGACGAATTAAATAGACAACTGTTGGACTGTGGTACTTATAGGCAGCTTTCATCAGACCCTATGGCTGAGTTCAAGGTAGAGCTGGACGTTATCCTGAAACAAGCCATGTCTGATAACATCATTACAAAATCAGTGAATGATGCATTAACTACAGCATTCCCCATAGTACCACTGCTATATTCTTTACCAAAAATCCACAAGGACAGCAAAAATCCCCCAGCCCACCCCATAATTTCTGCTAGGGGTTCATTATATCAGATATTCATTATATATTGATTTTCTCTTGTAGCCTTGTGTTCAAGATAAAAAGTGTTTTCTTAAAGATACAAAGTCTCTACTAAATAAACTTGCAGAAATTGACACGGTGCCCCCTAATTGTTTGTTGGCTACTATCGATGTCAAGAATTTATACACGTGCATTCCGCATGATGAGGGGTTAAGATCGGTTAAAAATCTGATTGAGAACAATGCCCTGTATTGTGGTCCCGATGTCAATTTCTTTATTCAGCTAATGCAACTTATATTACAGCGCAATTACTTTTTGTTTATTAAATGAATACTACCTGCAGTTGCAGGGTTGTTCTATGGGCAGCAATGTCTCACCTTCATTTGCTAATAGTTTTATGTTCACAGTTGAGGATGAGTTGTTTTTTAGCGGCTATGAAATCAGCTCTCAGGAACTGTTGGCCCTCATTCTGAGTTGATCGCTCGCTAGCTACTTTTTGCAGCCGTGCAAACGCATAGTCGCCGCCCACGGGGGAGTGTATTTTCACTTTGCAAGTGTGCGATCGCATGTGCAGCCGAGCGGTCCGAAAAAGTTTTTTGCAGTTTCAGAGTAGGTCTGAACTTACTCAGCCCTTGCGATCACTTCAGCCTGTACGGGCCAGGAATTGACGTCAGACACCTGCCCTGCAAACGCCTGGACACACCTGCGTTTTTCCTACCACTCCCAGAAAACGGTCAGTTGACACCCACAAACGCCCTCTTCCTGTCAATCTCCTTGCGATCGGCTGTGCGAATGGATTCGTTGCTAGAAGCATTGCACAGCAACGATGCTGTTTGCATCCGTATGACGTGTGTGCGCATTGCGGTGCATATACATGTGCATTAGTAACCTGATCGCTGCGCTGTGAAAAGCGGCAGCGAGCGATCAACTCGGAATGAGGGCCGTTATACCTACACTATATCGATGACCTGTTGTAGTTTTGGACCGGGTCTCAGGAAGCGCTAGAATCTGTATAGCTGCATCACAACGACTCACCACCTCCTGTTTAATTTACATATCATACTGATTCAGCTTATGTACATTTTTTGGATGTACATAAAGAGATTGTGGATGGGAAGATTACCACCGATCTATACACCAAAAGCACTGACTGCAACAATTTGTTGCTTACCTCAAGTCACCATCCCTTATCATTACGTAGGGGATTACCGTTTTCCCAGATGTTGCGGGTGAGACGGATAGTAAGTGATGAAAACAAGTTATCATTGGCCCTTGATAAAATGGTGGATACATTTCTACTAAGAGGTTACCAACTCACAGACCTAATTAGAATAAAAATAAAGTGATGAAGATCCCGCGTTCCCAGACATTACAAGGGGTTAACCATATTGATAAAAAAAGACAGAATGGTTTGGGTTAATATAGGTACAATGTACATAGTAACAATATTTCTAAAATCAGTAAGACATTTTGGCCTATCATACAGAGGAATAAACAATTTAGCTGTTTGTCCAGGTCCTGCATTATGCCGGCTTATCGACGTGGTAAAAATATCCGTGATATGATAGTTAACACTAATTGGGTTTCCCCTCTAAATAATAGAGATTTGTCCAATCCTTGTTTTCTTACTCCACAATGCCGCGGTTGTTATTGTTGTCTGGGCCGCATAACTTGCAGCCATATGTTGGTGGGAAACTCATTCTGTCACCCTTATTCAGGGAAGAAGTATAAAATTCGTCATCGGGTCACCTGCACCAGTAAATTTGTGGTGTATTTACTTAGCTGTCCATGCGGCTTGCATTATGCCAGTAAAACTGAATGCATGCATGCTAAAGGAAATAGTGGCTGGACATACAGTAGACATGCTATAAGGTCAGCCCTTAATTCTGGCCATAGTGACCAACCAGGGGCCCGCCATTTCCTGACAGCATGTCATTCTATCTCCGTATTACACCACTGCATCATTGATCATATTCCCCCATTAAAAAGGGAAGGCGATCGGGGCTTGTTACTTAAGAAAGCAGAATCCAAGTGGATTTTCCTCTTGGATACGCTTTCACCTAGGGGATTAAATGAACACAATGGCTTATCATTGTTTGTATATTTAATTGAACAGTTTCATGCTTTGCTGAATCATTCACCTTTAAGCATATATGTATATATGAAGGATTGTACACTTTGCTACACTCCATAGTATCAACATGCATATCGCTACATTTAATTGTTGCAGTTATCAGCATTTCTCTGTATTGATACTAGGGTAGCACATTTATGTATTGTCTTTATTGTCTGTTTATTGTGTATGTTTTATATATGTAATATTTAAAGTGTTTATGTAATCACATTCAGGTGCTCCGATCCTTAGGTTGTGATGCAGCCGCCGGCGTCAGGCTTCTGGGTGATGACGTCATTCAAGGACCGAACTGGACGCGGTGGGCAGCGGGCGCCATGGCGTGCAGGACGGGGGTATTTAGGTGAGTAGATGTGTTTGATGTTTTGTCCTGATGAAAATATTTACATAAACATTGACATTTTGACGCTTGACACCAGAGTCCTGGTCTTCATGTGTAAAAGAGCCGTGAGTGCCGCCGACGGAAAGAGTATGTTTTTGGAAGGCACCGGCATTATTATAATTGCTCTTTGGGATATGGGTGGTCATTCCGAGTTGATCGCTAGCTGAAAATGTTTGCTGCGCAGCGATGATGAAAAAAAAATGGCACTTCTGCACATGCATATGCGGCGCAATGCACACGCGCAACGTACTTTCACAATGGCCGATGTACTTTCACACAAGGTCTAGCAATGCTTTTCAGCCGCAATGGCTGCCGCAGAGTGATTGACATGAAGTGGGCATTTCTGGGTGGCAACTGACCGTTTTCAGGGAGTGTTCGGAAAAGCGCAGGCGTGCCAGGAAAAATGCAGGCGTGGCTGGGTGAACGCAGGATGTGTTTGTGACGTCAAATCCGGAACTGAATGGTCTGAAGTGATCGCAAGTGCTGAGTAGGTCTGGAGCTACTCTATTACTGCACAATCTTTTTTTGTAGCCGTTCTGCGATGGAAGCGATCGCACTATTGCAAAGCTAATATACACTCCCAGGGGGCGGCATCTTAATGTTTGCACGGCAACGAAAAACTGCTAGCGAGCGTTCAACTCGGATTGACCCCCATGGAGTGCTGCTGATTGCGCTGTTTTTAATTTTTATTCTTAATCACTTCTTACTTTTTTTTTATTAACGCCAAGGAAATGCTCCTTTTTTTGTAGTATCTTCCCTAAGAGTATAAACACAGTCCATTACCATGTGGCATAGTTAATCTCTAACAATACTATTTAATGACATCAAATAATGTTGCATAATCTGTCCAGAAATGAAAGTTAATGTAGAATCTGTAACTAAAACTCCATACTGGGTGGCAAGCCGAGCCGCAACATGTAATTTCCGACTCTGGGTCTGACTTGGGTGTAATAGACTAGTATTGCCATGCTCTACTGCAGGCATGTCCAAACTGCGGCCCTCCAGCTGTTGTGAAACTACACATCCCAGCATGCCCTGACACAACTTTAGCATTCTCAGACAGCAAAACTGTGTCAGGGCATGCTGGGATATGTAGTTTCACAACAGCTGGAGGACCGCAGTTTGGACATGCCTGCTCTACTGTATAGCAGCCACCTAATCTTCTCTGTTAGTACTTATGCCACTGGTTGCAGCTAAGGCAAGAATTACCCTGTGTGACAATTCTGTGTCATTATTGTAGTGTCAGGATAGGGCAAATGTACTGAGCTGTGGTGGTGAGAAGCGATCATCTGTAATTTTCTTATAAACTGCAATAACATGATCTTACACAAAGTGTTAAAGTTTCTAATAATTATTTAAGCAATTATATAATAAGTGCTTGGTTGTGGCAAATGAGCCAGCGCTCCAGGTTTTCTAATATGATTTCAAATTAATTTATAAAATAATAAAGTATATTCATATTACAATTCCTGTAGTGACTATGAAATTATTTGAAAGTTAAATCCGGGTGCACTCAGTAACTTTACACTACAGCAAGTGAATGAAGAAATTGAGCTTACACTGAATCAAAGCCCTTAATGAGGGAATTGAAATTCTGTGCACACAATCTGACTATAATAGCAATACTTTGGGGATATTTGCTTAATCCATATGAAGGTGGCAAAATGCTGATGTGTTAATTAAAAACAGTAAGGGTCTGGCTTTGAGTGGTATTTATTATTTTGTCAGTGACATTTGATCTAAAGCCTCTGACCACAGGTATTCATGTCAGAAGAATAGACACATTCTGCATTTATCTCTCTATCTCATTCTCCATTTCGGCTGCAGGAAATTTTTGTATTTTTAATCATAATTAAGAAACCCTTTTTCCCTCCGCAATCTAAATACCATCTCTGCGGAGAAGGAAAACATTCACATCACATTTATAACTTCTTATATGTTAACAGCTCATTTTGGAAGTAATAGAGATACAGTATAAGGGATCTTAAAGGATTACTGTTAATGCTACATATCTGCTCTACACATACAGCCATAATACTTTGTAATTCCAGTACAACTTTATATCTGGAATTTATCTATACAATATCTACTTTTAATAATTTGGGTCCAAGTGCTGCAAATTACGTCTCTTTCATAGTGCTGAGGAGTGGATGCCAGGAGGACTGCTGCGGTCGGACACGGGAGCGGGGCTTGGTAAGTGTGGTGTTTTTGTTTTTTTTGTAAACATATGTGTGAGTGTATTAGCGGCACGTCTACTGAGGGCAAGCTGCAGGGGGGCAAGCTACAGGGGGCTAACCTCTGGGGGCAAACTACAAGGGGGCAAGCTTCTGGGGGGGCAAACTACTGGGGGGGCAAACTACTGGGGGCAAGCTACTGGGGGGCAAGCTACTGGGGGGCAAGCTACTGGGAGCAAGCTACATGGGCTAACTACTGGGGGCTAACTACTGGGGGCAAGCTACAAGGGAGCAAGCTACAAGGGGGCAAACTATAAGGTGGCAAACTACAAGGGTCAAGCTACTGGGGGCAAACTACAAGGGGGCAAGCTACTGGATACAAACTACAAGGGGGCAAACTACAAGGGGCAAACTACAAGGGGGCAAGCTACTGGGGGCAAACTAAAGGGGCACATTACTACTGGGGGCATAACTACAGGGGCGCATTACTACTGGGGGCATAACTACAGGGGCATTACTACTTGGGGGAATAACTACTGGGGGCATAACTACATGGGCTAAAGTACTGGGGGCATTACTACAGGAGGGCAAAACTACAAGGGGGAAAACTATAGTGGGGCATTACTACTAGGGGCTAAACTACAAGGGGCTAAACTACAAGGGCTAACTACAAGGGCTAACTACAAGGGGGCAAGATACTGGGGGCAAACTACAAGTGGACAAACTACTGGGGCAAACTACAGGGGCGCATTACTACTGGGGGCATAACTACAGGGGAACATTATTACTGGGGCATAACTACAGGGGCTAAACTACTGGGGGCATTACTACAGGAGGGCTAGACTACAAGGGGGAAAACTATAGGGGGGCATTACTACTGGGGGCTAAACTACAAGGGGGCTAAACTACAGGGGCTAACTACAAGGGGGCAAGATACTGGGGGCAAACTACAAGGGGGCAAACTACAAGGGTCAAGCTACTGGGGGCAAACTACAAGGGGGTAAGCTACGGGGGCAAACTATAAGGGGGCAAGCTACTGGGGGCAAACTACAAGGCGGCAAGCTACAGGGGCACATTACTACTGGGGGCATAACTACAGGGGCACATTACTACAGGGCATTACTACTTGGGGGCATAACTACAGGGGCTAAACTACTGGGGGAATTACTACAGGAGGGCAAAACTACAAGGGGGAAAACTATGGGGGGGCATTACTACTGGGGGCTAAACTACAAGGGGGCTAAACTACAGGGGCTAACTACAAGGGGGCAAGATACTGGGGGCAAACTACAAGTGGGCAAACTACTGGGGCAAACTACAGGGGCGCATTACTACTGGGGGCATAACTACAGGGGAACATTACTACTGGGGCATAACTACAGGGGCTAAACTACTGGGGACATTACTACTTGGGGCAAACTACATGGGGCTAAACTACAGGGGCTAAACTACTGGGGGCATTACCACTGGGAGGCTAAACTAATTTGGGGGTAAACTACTGGGGTAATAACTGCAGGGCATTACCACTGAGGGATAAAATACTGGGGGCATATCTACTGGGGCTAAACGACTGGGGGCATTACTGCAGGCGACATTACTACTGGGGGAAATACTACACAGGGGCATTACCATTAAGGGCATTACTAATGGGAGCACTACTAATGAGGGCATTGTAAAGGGGGCACTTCATAAGGGGCATCACTCCAGGGGGCATAAGTGGCACTACTACTGGGGGCATTGCATAAGGGGCACTACTACTATGGGCTCTATACAAGGGGCACTACCACTGTGGGTGCTACCAGTACAGTGGACATTCCATAAGGACCACTACTACTGTGAGCATTATAAAATGGGCGCTACTGCTGTGGGCATTGTGTTTTATGGGGTGAGTTCCACCACCTCTCTAGGAGCACTTTAAGCACTGGTTGCGATGATGTGCAGCATATCAAACCAAGCTCCTGTCACATGTGACCGTGCAGTCCTGGGTACACACTGCACAATGTAAGCGATATATCGCACCAAAAAGCCATTTTGGTGTGATATCGCTCTAGTGTGTACCCAGCTTTAGTCAGTGGATCTCAGTTTTCATTTTAGTCTAATTTTAGTCAATATTGTAGACATAAACTTGCAACCAGTTTAATGATACGGCAATGGATTTTGCTGGAAAAATTTCTCTAAAATTCCCTTGAGAAGTTTACAAACCTTTATCTATGTGTTTAGTAACCTGTGCTAAGCAGGGGTGGATTTAGAGGTGAAGGAGACCCTAGGCACAGCAGTAATGGCAACCCCCATCTGCTTAATTTTATTTTTTATTGGTTGATTAAAACCCTCATTTGATAATAGCCAATTGAATAGAATAATAAAAGATACACATATTTACTAAGTAAGACAGCTTACAGGGGCAGTATGTGCATGTCCTACCGGGTTACACTCCACCCACATTCAAGATGGCATATTGGCCCTCATTCCGAGTTGATCGCTAGCTGCTTTTGTTCGCAGCGCAGCAATCAGGCAAAATATCGTCAAATCTGCGCATGCGTATGGGGCGCACTGCACACGCGCGGCGTACTTTCACAAAAGCCGATGCAGTTTTACACAAGCTCTAGCGATGCTTTCCAGTCGCACTTCTGGCCGCAGAGTGATTGATAGGAAGTGGGTGTTTCTGGGTGGTAACTGACCGTTTTCGGGGAGTGTGTGAAAAAACGCAGGCCTGCCAGATAAAAACGCAGGAGTGGCTGGAAAAACGTAGGAGTGGCTGGCCGAACGCAGGGCGTGTTTGTGACGTCAAAACAGGAACTAAAAAGTCTGAAGTGATCGCAAGGTAGGAGTAGGTCTGCAGCTACTCTGAAACTGCACAATCTTTTTTTGTAGCAGCGCTGCGATCCTTTCGTTCGCACTTCTGCTAAGCTAAGATACACTCCCAGAGGGCGGCGGCTTAGCGTTTGCACTGCTGCTAAAAGCAGAACAACTCGGAATGAGGGCCATTGCACAGTACAGTGGAAATATTTAGCAGTTTCTGGTACTTTTTGGGTGACAGTACCAACACATGCATTCAAGTGCCACCCCCAAACAAGTGCCTCACTTGCCTAATGTGAAATTAACCACTGACGCTCAGTAGGCTGAGAATGTCTTACCTACTGAGTCTGATTTACCGTAGCTCCCATATACCATATACAAATTAGTGCCTTTAATTGTTAGAACAAATAAGTGCAAAACACAATCTATTGCCTTCACATCAGGTCATATTTATTAACTGCAAATGTCTAGAAAACATCATTGTTCTTTAAAAACTTAAAACCCTACTTAAGGAGGGGAATGTAATAGGGAGTAAGGATCAGGAAGTGAGAGATTTTGTGAGAGTTCTCCTGTTTTTTTTAAACATGGGAAAATCAACCTGGTTTTGCCATGTAAATGATTGCCATTTTAAAAAAAAACTGGAGAACTCTCACAAAATCTCTCACTTCCTGTTTGACACATCCAATTACATACCACCTCCTCCCTCCCGCAAAGTGTTACATTTAGGTTCACTGAGAGAAGCTTGCATAGTAAAGTGAGGCTTGAATACTTAAGTGAATTGTGAGTTTGAAATAGAAGCAGGGGAGTATTCTGAGTATTCTTTGTCAATATAGGGATTGTAATATGAGGGAATAATCTGAGTGTGAATTTGCCAATTTGGATGTGTCTGTGTCGTACATTCTTAATAGGAGTGAAGTGAAAATAGGAGGATATGGCTGAATCTAGGGGCCTAATTCAGAGCCGATTGCTGTGCTGCAAATTTGCAGAGGGCTGCAATCAGATAGTTGCCGCCCAGGGAGGGTGAAAACCCGCCCCGTACAAGTATGCAAATGCATGTGTACGCTGTGCAAAAACTTCGTCTGGCAGCGGACATCTGGAAATCCGTTCGCAACTCACTAACCATCTAATTATTTTTCCATAAATCACCCATGACTTTATTCCGACGAACTTAACATTTATAACTAGCTAGCTTATCACTAAGAAATAAACACACGGACACCAACTGCTAGATTGAAAAGGTCAAACAGATATTTATTGTTTGGTGACCTGTCGTTTAAACTAAGAATATTGGAGGATGGCAAGAAAAAGGCGCTACCAACTCACCAGCACCAGTCAACTATAATAAACCATAAAATAGGAGGGGCCTCACAACCGCCTCCTTAACATAACCTGCACTGCGCAGGCTCACCCCCCTTACTTTAGCAGAGCCGTGGACGAACCCGCACGGGAACATCCGTAGTCCACCCGCAAGGGGAGGGCATACTCGCTGTTCATTCAAAAGGGGGTGCCCCACAGTGACCACTTATGTAACTATTTGACCGCTGGCTGGTAGCGACTTTCCGCCACAACAAGGATTTTAACAAAAAAACGCAGACCGCCATCCACCAACAACAGGAGAAGAGATTCAACCGGACAGTACTCTAAAAATACTGTCCAAGAACACACCAATACCCGCAGGGGAAAGGTGAATACCATCTTCCCTATAAAACTGCACATTGTGCAGCACCAAAAGCGGATGCCTAACCACTAAACCTCCTATTGCCTGCACGTATACTGACACTGCGGAATTAACTTTCTTCCTAGCTTTTTCTATAGCGGAGAAACGAATGGCACCCCGCCAATGGAAACGGGGCACTATGTCGGACCACACCACTATCACCCGTGGCCAAGATGCCCGTAACGCCACTAAATCCGCTTTGATACTCAAGATGAGATCAATGCCTTTGACCCTCCCCATATCATTCCCCCCGAGGTGAATGACAACCCAGCCGGGCCGCCCCCACCTCCGCTCATGGCGAAACAGCAAGCGAAGTAAACCCATCCAACGTAAACCTCTAACTCCTAACCATCTAACTACCTTGTCCCCAAATAGTTCGCCCGTTCGTCCTGCCATTGGATGCCTCTCCGCCCAAAAAATAAAAGAATGGCCAATGAGCCAAATCTGATCCGAGATGTCCAAAGTAGCTGCAAAAAGAAAATTCCTTACCGTCAGACATTATAAAGATCAAAACAAATTAACTTAAACATGCAAGTAAGAACCCGAGTGAAGGAGAAAACTCAAAAAACCTCCCGTGAACCGTGTGTGAATGCCAATTGCAATTCGGTCCCCTCGGAGGAAAATTTAAAAATTCACTTCACACCCTCCATTTCTGAACGCTAGCCGTTCAAAAACCGACGAGTAAAACACGTTTCCGGGTTCGCGCAACAGGCGCAACAACAACAATACTTAACGGATCCTTATACTAGGCACAAGCCTAGCCAACTGAATACCGGTTGCCCAAACCCAAACGGTATCCCGCCCGCAGGGGCAAGACCCACTCACCGGGGAGGGCCTTAGTCAACGATTCTCCACAGGAAGGGCGGCACCAATAGACCCCCAACCTCCGCATCAGGTACCAGCTCCCTAAACTTGTCGAACTCAAAACGCGACAGTGCGTCAGCAATTCTGTTGTCAACCCCTGGGACATGCGCAGCCGTGAAATGAATGTTATGCCTCAAGCACTTGAGCACAAGATAACGCAACAAGCGCAGAGCCTCAGGAGAGGACGAGCGCTGGTTATTAACGGCGTGCACGACGCCCAGATTGTCGCAGCGAAATACAATACTCCGATCCGACAAGCTGGGTGCCCACAACTCAACCGCCACTATCAAAGGGAATAACTCCAGCAGGAGCAAGTTCTTTGTAAACCCTCGGGTCACCCATGCTGTGGGCCAAGGCGCGGCGCACCACTGTGTTCTGAAAAAAGCCCCAAAGCCCGAACCACCAGCAGCGTCGGTGAAAAGTTGTAACGCAGCGTTGGAACAGCGTTTCGCTGGCCACAACACCTCCCGGTTAAAAGAAACCAAGAAAGTGGACCAGGTTCTCAAGTCCTCCCTGACCTCGCGCAAAATATAAACCGTATGGTGAGGTTTACGTACCCCCGCTATGGATCTCTCAAGTTTACGGCAGAAAACCCGGCCCATGGGTATGATCCTGCACGCAAAATTAAATGACCCGAGCAACGACTGAACCCGTTGTAGTCTGACCCTGCGCGAGAGGAGGCACTGCTCTATGAGACCCAACAATTTGAGCACCTTATCGGCCGGAAGCCGGCAACAGCCGGCTTCCGAATCGATTTCAATGCCCAAGTAACTGAGGCATGCCGTGGGCCCCTCGGTCTTATCCGAGGCCACGGGAACGCCCAGGCGACCGAATAAACTCTGAGCTAAACCCAGTACATCCCCGCACGCCGACCCCACCCTTGGACCCACAAAGAGAAAATCGTCTAGGTAGTGGGCGACCCCCGGGTGGCCGGAGGCCGACACTATGCACCAATGCAAAAATGAGCTGAATTTCTCAAAATAGGCACAAGAAATGGAACACCCCATGGGCAAGCACCTGTCTACATAATACCCACCCCTTAACCTGAAACCAAGGAAACGCAGGGAGTCGGGGTGGATGGGCAGGAGGCGGAAAGCGGACTCAATGTCCAGCTTGGCCATGAGGGCGCCGGGACCCGCCCTTTGGACTAACCGCAGGGCCTCATCAAACGATTGATATCGCACCCTGCAAGCTTCCTCCGGGATGGAGTCGTTGACCGAGCCGCCACGGGGGTGTGACAAATGCTGGATGAGGCGGAATTTACCCTGAGCTTTCTTGGGGACCACCCCTAACGGTGAAATGCACAGCCGGGGCAGGGGGGGGGGGGGCGGGAAAGGGCCGCACATGCGCCCCAAATCTATTTCCGCCCGAACCTTACGGGCGACCACGGAGGGGAAATCCCGTGCGGATTTTAAATTGCGCCTGGAGACCACGAGGACCGAATCCGGGATGGGAAGCCTGAAACCGCTACAAAAACCTTCCAACAAAAACAACCCCAAAGTGACGTCGGGGTAACTGCCCAACCATTTAGCCAATTCGGGGACATTGATGGGGGAAAACGCCTTACTTTCCACTTCCGGGCACCTCGGCAGCATCAGAGGGCCTGGACCCGGAAGGGGACTGGCAATCTTTGGCCGGGTGCCCCCCGCCGCACGCCTTGCAGGAGTGGCGAAAACGGCAGTTAGTCCCCCGGGAACACTTGCCCTCGTTGAAGGCAAAGCATTTCCCTTTATTCCCCGTGTGCGGGCTCGGCCGGACATTTAAACCCGGCTTACCGCCCTGGGCTTCATAAAGGGGCCTATTCTGATGAGTGACCTCTAACCAAACTTCCACGTCCTTGAAACCCAAGGGTAGTGTTGGGTTACCGTCTTGGTTACGACGGAATTTCTCATCGTAATCCCTCCACGCGTAACCCTTGGATGTCAAGTACATTTCATACACCAGGTACAAATACTTGACCGTGTTGTGATATTCCTTAGGCCTCGTCTCGGCGTAGCACGCCGTGAACACTAAAAACCCCCGGAGCCACTGGTGAAAATTGCGAAATGCATTCTCGCCAATGCCACCAACCTTCTTGGCCTTATCGAAAGCCTTCCGCATGTCATCCGTAAGGGTGAACATGTCGACGTATTTACCTCTCTTAATCTTCTCCCTCATCCGTTTACGTAAACCCCTGGTGACCGCAGTGTTAGCGCAGTGCACCATTTCCGTAAAACGCGGAGGGTCAGGTGTGGCTGCCGCAGCTGCGCCCTTAGCCTTCCTCTCTTTCTTGTGCAAGCGATGCGCAATGAGCCTAGCTAACTTACGCGGGCGCCTGGGGGACCCGGAAGACCTAGTATCAGAAGAGGAGCTAGAAGAAGAGCTATCAGAAGAAGGATTAACTGTCTCACCCGTTCCCGGAGGACCCCCCGCGTCCACTGCTGCGATGGCGGGGCCGGATGGAACCTCTTCAGGGACCCCGTCTCCACATGTTCAGCCTGCTTCGCCGCTCCTGTCTGTGCCTCGCTGGATGTTGCTGTCGTCGTGGCCCCCGACAATCCGGCCGGGGGAGAGACCCCCCTCGCCGTACCTGCACCTGTTCGGGAAACAGAAGGGGGGGGAGGGGAGGCACAAAAGCAGCCACCTCCGGGGGGGGGGGGACCGGAGGTAGCGGGGGAGGGGGAGCTGCAAGCGGGGGCCGCGAACCGAGTGCGGGCAAGCCCGGTGTCGCGACGCCCGTCATTTCAAACGCAGCGCCAGACGCTGGAGGCACCGTGCCCGGGGAAGTAAAACCAGCGTGCCAAGTGGACGGAGCCTGTGAAAACGGCGACACCCAGTAAGGCGTCTGGCCGAGGGCCCCTGGGGTAAAACCACTGGAGTAAGAACCCCCCCATTGCGCAAAACCCGGACCACGCGGCGTGGGCCATGAGGTCACCGATCCCTGCGCGTGCGTAAACGCCGCCGGCAAATAAGTGGACGAAAAGGGTGCAGGAACCCCGCGGAATGCGGGTGCCGCCCCGGAAGTCATGACCGGGAGCTGCAATGACCCCGACAAGGCCACTGACACCGAAGCCGCCGGAAGGAAACCCGCGGGCGAAGCCGTATACGTGCCGCCCCGGTACCCGAATGGAGCGGCCAAGGAACTTGGTCCTGACCCCATCTGGTGCACCAGGAGCTGGCCAGCAGACGGCGTCGGCTCGCTGGGCCACAGGCCACTCACAGGCGGCAGCAGTATCTGGGACACCGGGAGCGCCCCAGGGTAAATCCCAGATGTCTGCCCGCTGACGCCCGACACCCCGCTGCCCCCCACGATATTGGCACCTATGGAAACGGTGGGGGGAAACAGAGCCTGCACATGCTCAAACGCAGGCCCCGCACCCCCCGTTGTCCCTGGACCAGAAGGCAGGGACACTACATCCTGCACCAGCCAGGCACCCGCAGGGGAGCTGGCCGGTGAAAGCCCCGTCATTCCCCTCCTCACCGCTGATTTGCGGCACCCACCCGCCGGGTCACGTGACCCGCCAATCGCGGCCGTGTGGAGAGGCGTACTAACGCCTGTGGAGGCCGGAGCCCCGGCGCGCGCGGCTCTGCCGCTGCGCCGGGCTCCGGGAACGGCCAACGCTGGGGAAGCACCGCCGCCCGTGGAGAGCAGGACCCTGTCTCCGGCGGGCGGCGAAGCGGAGGGGGGGACCGCGCGCACCCGCGGCCGGCGATAGCCCGCTGCCGCGAGCGGTCGGGAGGCCTCAGCCAGGCGGCGGGGGGGGGGGGGGGCGCTGATCTTCTGGGACGGGGCATGCTGCAGCAAAACAGTGTGGATAACACCTAAAGCGTACACTGACTGTAATATAAAGGGAGGGAGCAGTAGTATATGCAGTATTTAAAAGAGGGGAAATAACTGACAAAATGCTGACAGTATGCCTTACCCTCATCCAAGAGAAACTGGCAAGAGGAAGATGGCTGCCAAAACCCTGAACTATATACCCCTGTGCAAACTCCTCCTACCTATCCCTAATAGGCACCCATCTGTCACCTGACCACCACTGTCAATCACTAAGGCTAGCCCTGCCTATCCTCAACACATGTCCGAAAAATTCAGGGAGTTTATGTGGCTTCGAGCCTATGCGGATCTCTGCCTGCCTACTATGCAGTCTGGCGTAGCCCAGGACTTACCCCTATAGTGCAATAGAAACAGGCTGATCGGGGCCGGAGCTGACGTCACACACCTGCCCTGAAAACGCTTGAGAATGTCTGCGTTTTTCCTGGAACTCCCAGAAAACGGGCAGTTACCACCCATAAACGTCCGCTTCCTGTCAATCACCTTGTGTACACCTAGCAATCAAAGTTTTCACATGATCTGTCGCTGTTTGGCGTCACGCTTGTGCATTGCGGTGCATACGCATGCACAGTCATTCGATAATTGGCGGCTGTGCGAATTCACACAACAGCAATCAGGTCTGAATTGGGCCCTAAGTTTTAATAGAGACTAGGAGGAGGGTCTGAATCTAACAGCTGCCTGAGATACTATTTGAATAGTGTGCAGACAAATTGGAGCTTGCTCATTGAAAGAAGCTTGCATACTAAAGTGAAGCTTGAATACTTAAGTGAATTGTGAGTTTGAAACAGAAGTGAGTTAGAATTCACGACCAGGAACACAAACACAAATATTGGCAATACCATTAACATCTGATGCAATGTTCAGGCTAGTGCACTGCAGTGAATGTAATGCATTTGTTTTTCAAGAGGCATTCTGGAGACTCAGCTGCTTTACAATCTGTAAGCAATTTTATCTGCTGAGGGTATGCTAAACTGCATGCTGAGATATGTAGAGTGTCTGTGTCCTTGAGGCCACCACTACCTCAGAAAGCCACCAGAAGACATTCTGCCTAGACTACTGTAGGCTCTCAAAGGCAGAGATTTCCATAGGACACAGACACCTCCCACAAGCAGTGACACTGCAAAACTCATATGCTGCTCTTGCCAGACAGGAAGGTTCCAACTAATATAAGCACTACAGAACAGGAGAATATGGGGACTTCTACTAACTATAGGAACAGGAAAAGGAACAGGAAAAAGGACTTCACTTATCTTGGGAGATTCCATTATTAGAGGAATACATCTGGAAAATGCAAATGAAGTAGAGAAACAACTAACGTGCTTACCTGGAGCTACAGCTCCAATGGATAAACAGTGCATACTAAGAATTGTGAAGGCAGCAAGAAAAGATGGGGAGGTGGATGTTATTGTCCACCTAGGGACAAATGACCTGGCTAATACTGAAGTCATGGCCGTAAAAGATGAATTTAGGACGTTAGGGACTGCACTGAAGCAGGCGTCAACCACTGTAACTTTTTTAGACGTATTACCAGTAAACAGAGGGTTTACTGCTTTAGAAATGTCAATGTTTGTCTAAAGATGTGGTGGCAATTACAGAGTCATGGTGCAATGAAAACAATGACTGGGAAATAGCTATACTGTGATATACTTTATTTAGGAAGGACAGAATGCATAGAATCGGAGGAGGTGTAGTAATGTACAGTATGTAAAAAAAAAAAAGCTAAATACAACCGTAATACAAAGTACTGAAGAAAAAACTGAGGCCCTTTGGCTGACCATAGAAACAGGGGAGAATTTGATTCTTCATATTGGGGTAATATACAGACCACTGGATCAGGAAGAAGAACTGGGCAAGAACCTATTACAGGACATTAAAAGGATAGGTAATACTCATGGGAGACGTCAATCTTCCTGATGTAAACTAGGAGGTGTCTGTTGCTAATTCCAATAGAAGTAGGGCCATTTTGAAATCCTTGTATGAAGCAATTAGACTTAATACTTACAAATGGAGACAGGATATCTGACGTACTGTAAAAGTGGGTAAAAACTAGAGATGAGTGGGTTCGGTTCCTTGAGAACCGAACCCCCCCGAACTTCACTACCCGAGCCCGTATCTGAGTTCGGCTCAGGTTTTCCCACCTGACTCGGAAACCAGAATGAGGCAAAACCTCATCATCCCACTGTCGGATTCTCGCAGGGTTTGGATTTCACATAAGGAGCCGCGAGTCTCTGACATTTTCACTCCGGAATTGGAGAGTGTAACGAGAGGACGTTTCTCCGTCCTCAGTGTCTGTGTGGGAGGGAAAGTGGGGTGGTGAGTCCAGTGCTGTCTTGTGCTGCTCAGTCCAGTGGTAGTGTCTTGTGCTGCATCAGTCCAGTCACAGTGGTGGTATCCTCTGCTGCCATATGTCAAGTGCTGCTGTATAAGTTCAGTCCAGTGGTGCTGTGTTGTGCTGCATCAGTCCAGTGGTGGTGTATTGTGCTGCATCAGTCCAGTCACAGTGGTGGTGTCCTCTGCTGCCATAAGTCCAGTCCAGTGCAGTAGTGCTGTGTTGTCCTGCATCAGTCCAGTGGTGGTGTCCCTGTGGGATCAGTACTAAATGCCGCCGGTCGGAATCCCGGCGGTCGAAATACCGACGCCGGAATCCCGACCACACAATCCCGACAGGGGTGGTGAGCGGAACGCAGCCCCTTGCGGGCTCGCTTCGCTCGCCGCGCTGCGGGCACGGTGCCTCGCTACGCTCGGCACACTATTATATTCTCCCTCTATGGGTGTCGTGGACACCCACGGAGGGAGAATATGTCGGGATTGTGGCGGTCGGGATTCCGGCGGCATCTTGACCGCATCCCGTCCCTGTGCTGCTGTATAAGTCCAGTGGTACTGCCGTATATGTCCAGTGGTACTGCCGTATATGTCCAGCGATACTGCCGTATATGTCCAGCGGTACTGCCGTATAAATCCAGTGATACTGCCGTATATGTCCAGTGGTACTGCTATATAATTCCAGTGATACTGCCGTATATATGTCCAGTGGTACTGCCGTATAATTCCAGTGGTACTGGTGTATAAATCCAGTCCAGTGATACTGCCGTATAAATCCAGTGGTACTGGCGTATAAATCCAGTCCAGTGATACTGCCATATATGTCCAGTGGTACTGCCGTATAAATCCAGTGATACTGACGTATATGTCCAGTGGTACTGCCATATAATTCCAGTGATACTGCCATATATGTCCAGTGGTACTGCCGTATAAATCCAGTGGTACTGATGTATAAATCCAGTCTAGTGATACTGCCATATATGTCCAGTGGTACTGCCGTATAAATCCAGTCCAGTGATACTACCGTATAAGTCCAGTGGTGCTGCCATATAATTCCAGCGATACTGCCGTATATGTCCAGTGATACTGCTGTATATGTCTAGTGCTACTGCCGTATAAATCCAATCATACTGGTGTATAAATCCAGTCCAGTGGTGCTGCCAAATAAGTTCAGTGGTGCTGTCATGTGATGTATATTATTCACTTCAAATAAAGGGGGGATTAATATTTAATCCAAATAATTTTTACAGAGTTTGCCTTGTGTGCTGTAGAGGTACGCTCTCCTTTGCTGCATTTTGTTATATAACTCTAGAAAAATAATGGAGAACAAAAAATTGGAGGATAAAATAGGGGAAGATCAAGAACCACTTCCTCCTACTGCTGCTGCTGCCGCTGCTGATGTTGCTGCTGGGAGTCGATTGTCATCCCAGAGGGGAAGTCGGAAGACCACTTCTACTACTTCAATTAAGCAAATGACTGTCCAACACTCCTTTGTGAGGAAGATGAAATATGACAGCAGTCATCCTGTTGCAAAGCGGATAACTGAGGCCTTAACAGCTATGTTGGTGTTAGACGTGCATGCTGTATCCGCCATTAGTGCAGTGGGATTGCAGTGTCACTCCTAGATGGGCCAGGTTTTTGTGCTGCACACTTGTGTCGCTTAGCTTAGTTATACAGATACTGTACCTCACTGCACCTCTTTTACGTCTTTGCATGATGTGCTGTTTGGGGCTTAGTTTTTTTTAAGTACCACCCTGTCTGCCACTGCAGTGCCACTTCTAGATGGGCCAGGTGTTTGTGCCGTACACTTGTGTCGCTTAGCTAAGTCATACAGCTACCTCATTGCACCTCTTTTACTTCTTTGCATCATGTGCTGTTTGGGGACTAGTTTTTTTAAGTGCCATCCTGTCTGCCACTGCAGTGCCACTCCTAGATGGGCCAGGTGTTAGTGCCGCACACTTGTGTCGCTTAGCTTAGCCATCCAGCTACCTCATTGCACCTCTTTTTCTTCTCTGCATCATGTGCTGTTTGGGGCCTATTTTTTAAATCTGCGATCCTGTCTGCCACTGCAGTGCCACTCCTAGATGGGCCAGGTGTTTGTGTCGCCTACTTGTGTCGCTTAGCTTAGTCATATACAGCCACCTCGGTGCAACCTTTTGGCCTAAAAACAATATTGTGAGGTGTGAGGTGTTCAGAATAGACTTGAAATGAGTGGAAATGTTATTGAGGTTAATAATAACGTAGGATCAAAATTTTATTCCCAAATTCTGTGATTTAAGCTGTTTTTATGGTTTTTTTTTTAAAAATCATCCAGATCCAAAACCAAAACCCAAAAGGGTGGTTTTGGCAAAACCAATCCAGATCCAAAACACGAGCATGGAACCAGAACCAAAACACAAAACACGAAAAGTGCCCGCCGCACATCTCTAGTAAAAACCTGGCATCCAGTCATCATAAAGCAGAAATGACTAATCCCATACAAAAACAAAGGTGTTAGATTTTAGGAAGGCTGATTTTGTATTGATGGGAAAATGTGGAATTGATTCTTTGGCATAGTGGAAAAACTTGGAAGGAGTGCAGGAGAGTTGGTAAAAATTAAAAAGGGAATACTAAAGGCAACAGACATTTGTATCAAAAGGGTTAGGAAAATACAAGGAAAAGGAAGCCAGTGTGGTTTGCAAAAGAAGTAGCAAGTATTGTGATAGCAAAAAAGATGGCTTTTAGGAAATATAAGCAGACACAAAATAATGAAGACAAAGATATATATCTTGCTAGACAGTAGGAAACTAAGAAGGTAATCAGAAGTGAAAAGGCACATGCTGAGAAGAAAATGGCCCAGTCAGTGGGTTAAGGAGGCAAGACATTTTTTTAGGTATATAGACGAAAGGAGAACAATAAAAGGTGGAATAATAGGATTGAAGACAGAGACTGTGAGTCTTGTTGAGGGAGACAATGTAATAGCAGATCACCTTAATAATTATTTTGCTCAGTATTCACTGCTGAAAGAGAGAGGAAGGGGCCACAATTAAGTTTCAGGGATATTCAGGAAAATAAAAATAAGTACATTTACAGAGGAGAAGGTCCTAACAAAACTCTCAAAACTGAAAGTGGATAAATCAATAGGGCCAGATGGGATACATTCAAGGATGCTAAAAGAGCTTAAAGAGGTGCTGGTAGCACCATTAGCAGAATTATTCAACCAGTCACTAGCTACAGGAGTAATTCCAGAGGACTGGAAAAGAGTGAACATACAGTAGTCCCACTGCACAAAAGTCGAAGGTAGAGGCAAGTAACTACCGACCAGTGAGCCTTACATCAGTAGTGGGGAAATTGAAGAGTTGTAGATTATCTCATTGCCAGCAATTTACAGGATCCTAAACAGCATGGATTCACTGGGGGATATCATGTCCAACAAACCTTATTGACTTTTTTGACTGGGTGACTAAAAGAATAGATAAAGGTGGGGCCATAGATATAGGTTATCTAGACTTTAGTAAGGCTTTTGACACTGTCCCACATCTCAGACTTTTAAATAAACTTGCAAGCATGGGATTGGATACAAAGATTGTTGAGTGGATAACATCTTGGTTGCAGGATAGAAAACAGAGAGTTGTAGTAAATAGAGTGCATTCACAGCATGAAATGATAGCAGTGGAATACACCAGGGATCTGTACTTGGACCAGTGCTTTTTAATATCTTTATTGGTGACATTGCAAATGGCATTATAAGTAAAGTATTACTTTTTTTAATGCCAAAAAATGCAAAATCATGCACTTGGGTCTCAAAAATCCAAAGGCTGAATATAGTATTAATGGCACTATACTGGAAACTACTGAGGAGAAAGGGGATCTAGGAGTCATCATTTCAGGTGACTTAAAGGCATTTAAGCAATGTATTAAAGCAATGAGGAAGTCTAGTCAAATGTTTGGTTGCATAGGGAAAGGAAACAGCAGCTGAAAGAAATAATAATGCCACTGTATACAGTGCCTTGCTAAAGTATTCACCCCCCCAGAGCCGGCCTTAGGCATAGGCAAACTAGGCAAATGCCTAGGGCATTTGGTATGCTTGGGGGCACCAGCAGCTTCTGCTGATTAAAATGATATGCGGCATGCCTATATTCTGTGTGTGACTGCGTCATGCTACATTGCAGTGTATTCCTGGAAATCACTGTAATGTAGTATTTCGTATGCAGATACAGCCGCAGTCTCACACAGTATATAGGCATGCTGCATATCATTTTAATCAGCAGAAGCTGCTTGTGTATACTAGCCACATAGTAATGCAAATAAGATGCATTTTCATAAACAAAAGGCGCCCGACGTTAGCAGAGCTGCCAGCTGACTCATGCCAGGCATCTCCTGCAGAACTAGCGGCGGTGCTAGGGGGCACCAGCCAAAATCTTGCCTAGGGCATCTTATTGGTTAGGGCCGGCTCTGCACCCCCCTTTGCATTTTTCCTGTTTTGTTGCCTCACAACTGGGAAGTAAAATGGATTGTTTGGAGGTTTGCATCATTTCATTCACAGAACATGGCTACAACTTTGAAGATTTTTTTTATTTTATTGTGAAGCAAACAACAAACGGACAAAATGACAGAAAACTTCAGTGTGCATAACTATTCACCCCCCTAAAGTCAGTCATTTGTAGAACCACCTTTTGCTGCAATTACAGCGGCAAGTCGATTTGGATAAGTCTTTATGAGCTTGCCACATCTTGCCACTGGGATTTTTGCCCATTCCTCAAGGCAAAACTGCTCCAGCTCCTTCATGTTGGATTGTTTTAATTTGTAAACAGCAATCTTCAAGTCTGACCACAGATTCTCAATTGGATTGAGATCTGGGCTTTGACTAGGCCATTCCAACACATTTAAATGTTTCCACTTAAACCACTCAAGTGTTGCTTTAGCAGTATGCTTCGGGTCATTGTCCTGCTGGAAGGTGAACCTCTGTCCCAGTCTCAAATAATAGGCAGACAAACAGGTTTTACTCAAGAATATTCCTGTATTTAGCATCATCCATCTTTCCCTTGGCTCGAAACAGTTTCCCAGTCCCTGCTGCTGAAAAACATCCCCACAGCATGATGCTGCCACCACCATGTTTCACTGTGGGGATGGTGTTCTTGGGGTGATGGGATGTGTTGGGTTTGCGCCAGATATAGCGTTTTCCTTGGTGGCTGAAAAGTTCAATTTTAGTCTCATCTGACCAGAGCACCTTCCTCCATACATTTGGGGAGTCGTCCACATGCCTTTTGGCAAACTCAAAACGTGCCTTCTTATTTTTAACACTAAGTAATGGCTTTTTTCTGGCCACTCTTCCATAAAGCCCAGCTCTATGGAGTGTACAGCTTATTGTGGTCACATGCGCAGATACACAAGTCTCTGCTGTGGAACTCCTTCAGGATTACCTTGGTCTCTGTGCTGCCTCTCTGATTAATACCCTGCTTGCCTGCTCTGTGAGTTTTGGTAGCCGGCCCTCTATTTGCAGGTTTGTTGTGGTATCATGTTCTTTCCATTTAAAGATGATGGATTTGATGGTGCTCCGGGGGATCATCAAAGATTTGGATATTTTTTTATAACCCAACAATGACTTGTACTTCTCAACAACTTTGTCCCTGACTTATTTTGAGAGATCCTTGGTCTTCATGGTGTAATGCCTCTTGCTTAGTGGTGTTGCAGCCTCGGGGGCCTTTCAGAAAAGGTGTGTTTATATTGACAGATCATGTGACACTTAGATTGCACACAGGTAGACTTAATTTCACTAATTATGTGACTTCTGGAGGTAATTGGTTGCACCAGAACTTTTGAGGGATTTCATAGCAAAGGGGGTGAACGCATATTCACAAGCCAATTTTCAGATTTTTTATTTATAAAAATTCTATTTTATATAAAGTTTTCTCATTTCACTTCGCCAACTTAGACTATTTTGTGCAGATACATCACATAAAATCCATATTAAAAAAAAAATCAATTACAGGTTGTAATGTAACAAAATAGGTAAAAATCCAAGGGGGGTGAATTCTTTAGCAAGGCACTGTAGGTCACTGGTATAGCCTCATCTAGAACACTGTGTTCAATTCTGGAGGCCATATCTCCAGAAGGATATTAATATATTAGAGACTGTACAAAGCAGGGCAACTAAAATGGTGCATGGCCTACATCACAAAACATACCCAGAAAGACTAAAAAAATCTCTATACTGTATGTATATTCTGGAGCAGAGAAGGGAAAGGAGGGACATGATAGAATATTTCAAATATATCAATGGTTTTAACAAAGTCCAGGAGGGAAACATACTTCAAATAAAGAGAAGTATTAGAACACAAGGACGTACACTGAAACTGGAGGGAGGTAGGCTCAGGGGAAATTTGGGGAAAAATTACTTTATAAAAATGGTAGTGGACAAGTGGAAAAGCCTTCCATAAGAGGTGGTAGTAGAGCAATTTAAACATGCATGGGATAGACATAAGGATAGCCTTAAAAAGAAATAAGGATCAAATAAGGTTTGAGGTAACAATATGGTAAAAAAAAGGGGCAGACTAGATAGGTCAAGTGGTTCTAATCTGCTGTCAAGTTCTATGAATATAATTTTAACAAGGATTTTAAATTTATAGTCTTAGTCTCTTTTTTTTTGCTTTGTTTTAGTTAAGTTTTCATTTTACTCTAATTTTAGTCCTGAAATAAACTGCAGATATTGCCTTATTCAGAGATCGATTCAGCCCATGCATTAGCATGCAGCAGTTGCATCCATAAGGACTGCGCGTGCTCCGTGTCCATAGTGTGCACGCGTGACCCTTCGCCATGTGATCGTATCCCGGAATGATGTGATCACATGGTTATTGGCAGGCATCTGGCTTCCAGGGGCGGAGACGCAATGTTGGGGGAAGGAGATCGGGAAATGCAGGCATGTCATGACCATTTTTGGGGATGGCCTATGATGTCATCTGCGTTTTCTACATATGGAAACATGGCGGCGCTACACCTTCCTACACAGCCAGGCTTTACAGTCAGGGGTCGACCTCTATTCAATGCGTTTGCAATTAAATTGCGGATGCATCGTGGGGCGGCATTACACATGCTAGTCGGCCTTGCACTGTTCTGGGTGTCCCTCAGCATGTGAGTATATGGTCGCAGATGAGTCTGCAAGAGCAAAATCTGAGACCAACTCTGAATAGCCCCCTTAGCAAACTGATCCAATACTTAAAGAAGAATAAACACTCTGGTAACTTTACATTGCAGACCAGAGGCATCTGGATGGGGCAGCTTGCCCTCCCTCCCAAACATGACAGAGGCGCTAATGCCCAGTGCCAGGGGGGAGCGCTTACCTCTGTATCCTCGTGGGCGGATTCACCATTACAAGCACTTTGCTGCAGCAGGGTGCTGTCCCATCTGCTATCATAGCTGGCTGTTTCTATGAGTATTCCCTGATTACTGGAAGGAGGCATGGCTGTGGTACCGGGATGTCCCAGTAGGCTCAGCATGGCTACGCCTCCTCCCAGTAATGCATCAGTGAAGACTCAGTGATGAGAGAGAGACGGCTAGGAGGACAGCAGATGGGACAGCACCCTGCGGCAGCAGAGTGCTTGGAAAGGTGAAGCCACCCACAGGGATCCGGAGGTAAGGGCTCACCCGCACTGGAGGAGAGGGAGGGAGGGAGGGATGGGGGAGCTAGCACCACAGCACCATTTAGGGTGGGGCTAGCAGTGGCATCACTGGGGACCAAGAAGGATTTTCCGGTGCATTACAGGAATAGGTATATAGGGGAGCCAAAATTATATTTTATCTTTGTCCCCCAACCTGAAAACATTCTGGCTCCCCTGTTGCAGACCCCTAAATCTCTAGTGGATTTATAATGCACACCTTGAGAACACTGGTGGTTTTACAATGCAGAACCCAGAGCACTCATGGTTTTAAATGGCAGTCCCCAAAACATACAGTATTTACCCATCCAGCAAACATTTGCTGTCTCTTAGCACACTGTAGAGAAAAGTGTTGAAAAACTGTTCCCACTAGTGAATTAGCTCCAAGCAGTTAATGCTGGATAGCGCTGGCCATTCATCAGAGTACAGAGACTGTCTACCGGGTACCATGTCCTCTGATTGGTGAATGGCTGGTACTATCCACCAATCAGACTAGCAGAAGTTGTTGAATGGATATCTGGCGCTCTGATTACTGAATGCTGAATACAATTTGTCAATCATTGCACCAGGAGACCACACCTCTCCAACCTAGTGAGACCTAGCTAAAGATCAATACTAGTAGTCAGGTCAGACATTTAGATTGGACATACAGTATAAGAAATGTATATAATGACTATAAAATAAAATAGCTCAAAGCCATGATGTGAACTACAATTACATACATACCCAGTTGTCTTGTTGAAACTTAGTATATGCCTGTATGTATTGTTCTAGGGTCTAGTTTACTCACTGCATTTGGCCATTTCATTGTGGGTTGTAGGCAGTAAAATGATACATGTAGGAGGTGGGCATAATAATGTGACTCGACTGTGTATGTCTATGATAACAAATATCATATCATTGAGCTCTTCCTTGAATTCAGCAGGGTTGTCATCTGAGTTTGTGGTGCATTGCACAAAGTTGTTACTGCTGCAATCCAGGGTTCAGTAGTTCAAATCAAGTAACCATTTAATGGCATAAAACATCCTGCAGCACTGAGGCTTATTTGGGTGTAAATTATATGTTTTGGGAAGCAACTATCAATTATACAGGAACACTGAAGAATAGGAGAGAAGCCTAATACTCTGGCACCTCCCAGGCATTAGATGAGGGTCTAAATGGGCCTATTAATTTTAATTTGGCACCAATGGCAATGTCAGCATTTACATGACCACAAGAATAATGCCTAGAGATAGACAGCAGCATCAGACCTGGCAAGCACCTGCTAGGCTCTGACCCTGCATGACATATAATCAATAATATCCATCAACATTCTTAGAAATTATTGAACACTTAATTTATATTCAGTGCTGTACAGAGTAGAGCATGACTTCAGGCGCAGACCTGACCCGGGCAATAGGGAATCCCACAATATTTCCCAATAAGTCTTTTCCTTTAAATTCCTATTCTACAGAGAAGTTACTATTACAAATTATCCTTTTAAACATGAACACTTTCAGCAAAGAAATGTAACTTCTAAAATTTTATAAAAAGTAGAAAAATAAAAATAACTTTCTCTCCTGTCTCAATAAAGCAACTTCAATGTGGGGGACAGTCACCCAAATTTCTAAAATGGTGCGAGTCCCCCCCTCCTCCTCCCAATACTTGTCTATGCCATAGTACTTCCACCATAAGCATGTGTACATGCCACATCCGTATCATTGGTGCTGTGAGGTTACATCCTGAGGGAAAATCGGTACAATCCTAAAATGCAGACTTTACTCCCTCAACCCTACAATGTCGGACTATGAATAAAATACACACACTTGTAATATCTGTAACTGGGGTATCCATCTGATTACATTGTGAGATAAATAGCGTAGCACTAATTGTGTACATTGTGAGATAAATAGCGTAGCACTAATTGTGTAAGTGTCAGGGGGGTATGCTATTAGCCGACAAGTTTGCGCCCATGAAAAACTGTGGTTTTTCACAATTTTGGAAAATTTCCTTATCCTATTGTTCAGACCCCCCCCAAAAAACAAATAAGATTTTTCATGCAAAAATACGAACAGTCCATGAACAAGCTGCGGACCTACATGTTTTCATGGTACTTATTACGGCTTTGAAGCACAATTATCGAGGATGTGTTTTTGCCTGCCAGGCGGAACATAACCCCGATAAGTGCCAGCGGTCGAGACTAATAGGATAACCCCGGGCGAATCAATTAGCCGGGGGAAAATTAACATGGCTAATTGGATACCACCGTAAGAAAAAATTCATGGGAGGTAAATTTCTGTTCCTAATTTACCCTTACTCCCTAGATAATGCCTATAAAAGAAAAATGTATTCACTATACTCTTCCAACAAAAAAAAGCTGTATTAGTTACAAAGAAAATATTACAGTGCATCCACATAAGTAAAATAAAAAAAATAAAAAAAATATTCCTTGTGAACCAAAAACACATTGTGAAGACTCAAAATAAAAGTGACAACATTTTCACCAACTGGCAAAGTCACATTAACCAAAATGACAAATAACTAGATTTCCTGCTTTATCTGCAACGCTTTGCCCAAATGCCACACGTAGAAATGTAATTCACAGACAAGCTTATTAAAAATAATAATGGATGAGTTGGCATCAGGTATACCTCACAGGCCATTATACAGTTTTGGAAATTGTTCAACTTCAGTGGAAAAAAAGGTGAGCTGTGGAGCATATCATAAACACTGTCAAATTAATTAGCATTTATCCTTGGATTAAATGGAAGCTTTACTCAGCAGGGACTGATAACTCATACTACACTCCATGTTTTATTCATGGGTTTGCAACTTTTGGCAACTGGAGGAAAGATAATAATGTATCAACAAGTTTAGTTTAATGTGAAGTTAGGGACAAGCAATGATGAGGTCCTGTTATTATAATACCCTGATACTGTTCATCTTTCTTCTGTTACTGCTACGTGCTGTTCCCGGCTATCCTTAACATATTATTTAATGCTGGAGAGAAAAAGAAGCTGTTACGAAACATCCCTGTATTAACCACACTGAATCTGAATTCAACATACAGTAGCATCAATATAAGCATATTTATTGTCAGCGTGGATCCTTATCGTTTCTAAAGGTTGCCGTTTATTCTTCATATATGTAACATTATAAATATAATATATACAAATATTAGTACCAAAGCATTAGAAATTAGAGTTTTACTGATATAGTAGTACAGGTTGAGTATCCCATATCCAAATATTCTGAAATACGGAATATTCCGAAATACGGAATTTTTTAAGTGAGAGTGAGATAGTGAAACCTTTGTTTTCTGATGGCTCAGTGTACACAAACTTTGTTTAATACACAAAGTTATTAAAAATATTGTATTAATCGACCTTCAGGCTGTGTGTATAAGATGTATATGAAACATAAATGAATTGTGTGAATGTACACACACTTTGTGTAATGCACAAAGTTATTAAAAAATATTGGCTAAAATGACCTTCAGGCAGTGTATAATGTGTATATGAAACATAAGTGCATTCTGCGCTTAGACTTAGGTCCCATCACCATGATATCCCATTATGGTTTGCAATTATTCCAAAATACGGAAAAATCCGATATCCAAAATACTTCTGATCCCGAGCATTTTGGATAAGGGATACTCAACCTGTAGTTGCTTGGAACAACCTCTCAACAGAAGCAGTTATCTAAACAATTTTAAGAAATTTAAGATGTGTTGGGAAAAACAAAAGTTTGTCTTGAGTATAAACAATTACTGTTAAATTAGGCAGAGAGGATGTATCAGCTCCCAAGCTAGTTACCTTGTGTGAAAAATCTATGATCTTATAAAAACATCTAGCAAGATCAGCTCTAAAGGTAAATTAAGTCACAGTGACATTTCTAGCAGTGGGCGAGCCGTGCGATCGCACTGTGTGCCCGCCGCAGCACTTTGTGGCTCCTCTTCTGCTCCCCCTCCTTCCTCTTCAACAGGGCCGACTCTACTATTAGACAGCTTTAGGCGGCTGCCTATGGGCACCGGTCCCTGGGGGGCGCCACTGAATTCATCTAGCAAAATACTGAAGGATATCTCTGTATGCGACCTCCTCCTTTTACACTGCGCTGGCTGCTGCTGCGGGTCTAATCAGATGCAGCCACCACTATTAGGCTTTACCACATAGTGTCTCAGTGCTAGCTGTGTGCTGACACATGTAATAATCAAGTCATGAGAAGGCACATAGGAGGCGGATGTAACTATGGCTCCCGAGGGGCGCCACCATGGCCGCTCCTCAAAGCCCTGATGTACCTCCTCTAGGCCACTAGATCCCAGGTCTCCAGCAGCAAGTAGCACCTGACTACATGTCTGCTCCCAGCAGCGTCAATGTAATGCTGCTGCCTCCTGGAAGATGAACCATGCCAATTACTAGGGAAAACAAGGAATCAACTTAAGGTAAGTAACTCATGGGTGTTCTGCGGGACCACAGGCAGTACAGATATTACAGTCTGATGGGTGGTTTGCACTAGTAAACAGCATAATAGGGAAACACAGGCACTGTGGCACAATACAGTACATATGGAGGAGGAGGGGTCAGCAATGAATTTACAGATGGGGGATGGAACACAATAAGGAGCATACAAATACATGTATATCTGTATAAGTATGTATGTATACACATTACACATACAATTAAATATCCCCACCAGACCCCATATGCAGTGTATATATAAATATGGTAATCGCTCAAGGATTTTGTGACTTTGTTTACAATATACTTTTTTACTTTAAAGTCCTTGAGTGTGGTCCTTTTTCTCTGTATATGTATAATGATGCTTTTTACCCCAGCCCACCCAGTGGCCACCTGCACCTCCCCTCCAAGAGGTGGTGATGAAAGGGGAAGGGGGTGTGCAGGTTCGGGGGCGCAGGACTGAAGCTTTGCCTAGGGTGCAAAGAGACCTTGCACTGGCCCTGCTCTTCAATAGTACTTTGCTTGGGGTGGGGCGGAGTTTTTCGGAATGACACGGTTGCAATGAGCATTACCCTTGGCAACGTACATGACACCCAGTGCATAAAACACCTGGCAATGAGCATGACACCCAGCGCATGAAACCCCTGGCAACGAGCATGACACACAGCACATGAAACCCCTGGCAATGAGTAATTTAAAAGTAATTAGAAGCTTTACTGTAGGTCATAATGTATAACGGGCATTGCGGTGTATGACATAATATGGTGCAATAGGCATTACTGTGTGGGGCTTAATATGGTGGAATGTTTTTGTTTTTTTTCCTGTGGTGGCTGAGGTCTGTTGTTGCAGGGTCAAAAACTGGGATATAAGGTAATCTTTTCCTGCGAGGCCATGCTTATTTTAGTGAGATCACACCCATTGTCACGGGGTCTCACCCCCTTCAGGGCACGCAAAATAGGAGCTTTTTATGTCTGTGGGGAGACGGGGCACATTTTTGAATGGCAATGGGGGGGGCACTTTTTTTAATGCTTGCACTGGGAATCACGTTTTCAAGAAACAGCCCTGTGCAGTCACAATATCCAATAAATATGCAGTGGAAATAGAGGAGTACTCACTGTCACCTTATGGGCTGAACTAGTACTTAGGCAAATGCCCTCCTCTACATTCTCAAGTCACAGGTGATGATTCTTTGCCAATGAAAACCTGTCCCATGCTTAAGGATGATGAAGTGGTGCTGCCAAACAGTGGTGGACTTGGGGATCGGATCACCTCAAGACACAATATGATTGCTGCTTTAAAGAAATGGGTAAACTCGCACAAAGTCCTGTACCTCCGGAACTCGGAGACTATTACATTTTGCCGATGGTGCCAGTATTTCAGTAATAAACAATAGTTCCTGCGCTCTTTTAAACGGGTAGCACAGGAACTATTGTTTATTACTGTCTATGTTATTTGTGATAGGTGAAAATCATATTTAGTTCCAGCAGCATTTTTATTGTGTGGGGGTCGCAGGTGTTTTACTGACTATTCTTAAGATTTCTGCCAGTATTTCAGTCTGAAACTTCCCATTAACTGCAAAATATTTCCATTGTACTGAACCATACATCATCTTGAGTAGAGTGTGGATAAGTCACATAATGTATTCTGATGCATGTGTAACCCATTCAGGTAGATGCTTCAGATAACTGGGCAGCCACCTTCCAGGCACACCTTCTGGTAGGCCAGCCCCCACGTCCCAGGACACCCTGATTGGTCCATCCATCCATCCATTTCCCAATAACTAAAAAATATTTCCACCGCACAACAAGCAATCTTGAGTGGCGTGTGAACCGGTATGACATGCTCAGATGGAGTGTGAGTATGGTACAGTACAGTGGAAGTATTTTGTAGGTACTGGCAAATCAAGCATCTGATGCCACCCCCTAGCAAAGTGGTGCCTCATGTGCCTAATGTAAAATATGCCAATGCTGCCATGCTCACTGATAGTTCCTAGTTATATTTAACGCTTGACTGTTTTATTGAAGGCTTTCTGTGATTTACAAACAACATTCATAACACATTAGCATTCAAACAACAGTCTTAGTATTAAAGTATCAGAAAATGTAAGAAATTGACACATCTACGTAGAATAGCCACTTAATAGCCACTTGAATAGTGTTAAGGTGGTCCAAAGTGATACACCATGGGCCCTCATTCCGAGTTGATCGCTAGCTGTTTTTGGTCGCTGTGCAGCGATCAGTCAAAAAAAAAGAACGGCAATTCTGCGCATGCGCGACATACTTTCACAACGGCCGTTGCAGTTTCACACAAGGTCTAACGACGCTTTTCAATCGCACTGCTGACCGCAGAGTGATTGACAGGAAGTGGGTGTTTCTGGGAGGTAACTGACCGTTTTCGGGGAGTGTGTGAAAAAACACAGGCATGTCACATACAAACGCAGGCCTGCCTGGGGAAACGCAGGCGTGGCTGGCCGAATGCAGGGCGTGTTCGTGACGTCAAAACAGGAACTAAATAGTCTGCAGTGATCGCAAGCTAGGAGTAGGTCTGGAGCTACTCTGAAGCTGCACAAAATTATTTTGTAGCCGCTGTGCGATCCTTTCGTTCGCACTTCTGCTAAGCAAAGATACACTCCCAGAGGGCGGCGGCTTAGCGTTTGCACGGCTGCTAAAAGCAGCTAGCGAGCGAGCAACTCGGAATGAGGGCCATGATTCCAACAATATCTGGCAGTACAGCTTATATTGAAGTAAAGTTAGAGGCACAAAATAACTACTAGTCTCATGTACATGAAATGCTCATGCCCAACTGTGTCATTTATTTGCTAGCGTTAAAAAGTGGGACCCCTAATGGCAAGTACTGTAGGGTGGCCCATCCCAGGATTGGGATTAGAGGTATCACAGGATTTTGGCCTAAAATCACGAGATTTTAATCCCGGGATTGGAGCTTCCAATCCCAGGATTTCGGGATCAGTATGCATGGTATTTATTATTATTTTTGTTTGTTTATACTGGGCAGCGATGAGCACCTGTAGCACTCGCTCAGATGCTGCCCGGGTGCCCCGACCCCCGGCTGTGTGCAGCATTACATGACATCAGAGGTCACGCTGCATAGTCCCACGCCAGCCTTTAGTGTCACACAGGCTCACACACAGCAGCCCAGGAATACTCGAAGAGAGGAGCAAAGCACACAAGCGGAGGAGAGGGAGTCTGGCTCCTGGGTGGTACTCTGGGGGCCAAGAGAGAGAGATATAAGGACTGAACGGGGGGAGGCGATAGGCAGATATAAGAACTGGGGGGGAGAAAGATATAAGGACTGAGAGACAAAAGTGGTGAGAGATAGGGAGGAGGCTGGAGAGCAGTCACTGAGTCCTGTTGCTGCCTACCAGTGCCACCGCCAACTAAACCCCGGGATCCCAGGAATCCTGAGAATCAATCATGAATGCTGGGATTGAAAAAACATCTTGGGATTGGCCTCTCTAATTGCAAGTCAGGTCCTAGCATTGCAAACTTCATGCAGAGTAAAGTAAGTACTGTATGCAGAGAAATAGAGTTAATTTGCGTTTCAATTTCTTGCCGTGGATTGAAATCACATTTTGTTTTTGTCTTCTGTACTTCACTTAGTGTTTCACTGCTTGAAACACTGTTGTACTAAAAATATACCTTCCTTAAATATCTCAAGTGGTCCTGAAATAAATGAGCATGTTCATTAGCGAAGGCTATCAGATATTCAAGCTGCAGCCGAGACTGGAACATTGAAGCTGTCAAAAGATATTTACTGAAAGTGAAAATTACATTTGAAAGTTCTTCAAAACAGGTCACATACTGTAGGAAGCTATTATGCACTGAACAAAGCCTCTCAGATTTACATTGTAGATTACTTACTTGTGATCTCAGTAAACAGAACCTTACACAGGGTTTTGTAAAAATATCTTTTTTCATTTAAGTCAGATAAAGAGTTGGGCGGTTTAAGCTATTCACCTTTATACACAGAGCATACTGACAGTAGTAAAATTACTCATGGTGAGGGTAGATCTTTACAGGGAGGATTCTCAATACTTGATGCTTAACAAGACTGAGTTTCTGTCTAACATTAAATTCTAAGTACCGGTATATGTTTTTCTAACAATCCAGCTGTGATTCACTCAAAGTTTTTTGGGCTGAATTGAGTTTCCTGAAAATCAGCCTATCAGTTCTCTGGGAACAAGTGGCAAAGGGTTTGGTATGTTAGGTAGATTAGACTTAGGTCGACAGTGTCTAGGTCGACCACTATTGGTCAACAGTAAGTAGGTCGACATGGTTTCTATGTCGACAGGGACTATAGGTCAACATGTACTAGGTCGACATGAGAAAAGGTCGACATGAGGTTTTTTTTTTACTTTTTTTGGTGTCGTTTTCTCCGTGAAGTGACCGGGAACCCCAACTAGTGCACCGTGTCCCCTCGCATGGCTCGCTTCGCTCACCATGCTTCGGGCAAGGTGCCTCGCTGCGCTCTGCACAGGTTACCGTTCCCAATTGTAGTCCACGTGGATCGTAAAGTATGAAAGAGTTTAAAAAATGAAAAAAAAAGTTAAAAACTCATGTCAACCTAGAACATGTCAACCAAGAGTCCCTGTAGACCTAGAAACCATGTCGACCTATTTACTGTCGACCAATAGTAGTCGACCTAGACAGTGTCGATCTACTTACTGTCGACCTAATCACCGGTTCCCTGTGGCAAATGCTATGGCCAGTGCTCATGTGATACCGATTTGTAAAAGCAACATCTGCCTTTTATGTTTTGATAACTTTAGAAATAAATGTAAGCAATACTAATTGGAAATAGCTGATGTGCCCGGTTTCGGCAAAGGTTTGTTAGGCTGAACATTATACCCCCTTTCACCCCCTTAGGAGTTGAATTTTGAATTTCCCTGCTTAGTATGTAGCTGCAAATAACTGTCTCTTTTTCCAGACTACCCAGCAGGTCGCATGTTCCAGGTCATATAGCAGGTGCACAGGGACCAACTGTCACATTTTTCCAGAGCACAATGGTGATGCATTGTAAATGGCAGGCGGATGTTTTGCCACATAACTTCGAAACAGAGCAACCAAATTAAGTGCCAATATCTTTCTGCAAATCTATGGACCAAGATCTTTAATTTAGCATATGATGTGCCCTGCTCAGACAATGGCATCATAGAAATATGTCACTCATAAAAGTCGTCCTTCTGTTATTAATATAAGGATTACAATATACAAACTGCCTCTGTCTCATGGTTCAAGTTAGGTAGGGCTTGCCTTATACAACACAGCTGCTTCAAATTTGATTACTTGTTCGCCAATATTACTGCACCTTATTACATTTGTCCCATGGTTGGCATAATGTGATCTATGACCATGATAGTGTTGGGTGAGCAGGACCTCACATATCTCAATGAAATGTCAAATATACATTATGAGAGACACCGTATTATACCTGGACATAGTAAAAATGTTTACAGTAACAATGCTGACATTTATAATGTCGACACCACAATGTTGACAGTCATGCAGTGTTGGACTTGGGCATGAAGGGCCCACCGGGGGGATGCTATGATAGGGGCCCATATTTAGGGGTGTGGCCAGCTGTTATAGAGGCTTGGTTAACCATTACTGAGTGGATGGTCTGGGACCCTTGACAAATATTGATAGTAAAAACTGCTAGTGCATGCATGATAATGTACCAGATTAATAACAGCAATGCACTGTAGAGAAAACACCACAATCCTGTGCAGTATAAGGTAACATATGCATAATATATAATTAAAGTGCACAGTCTGGAATCCGATCCCTAGAGGAGAAGGCCTGGGGCACACCGGGGGTTTCCTCTGTACCCCTGTGGGCCAGTCCAGCCCTGCAGTCATATCACCATTGTTAAAATGTTGACATTAGGGTTAGACTGCAGGCGGCAGGGTTATGGCTAGGCTGTGCGGGGGTGGGGAGGTTAGGGATAGGCACCAAGTAGAAATAGCAGACACCGCAGCATAAGAACTCTGACCCGGAAGTGAAGTAACAGTCACCTGAAGATGCTGCTGGAACAAGTGCAGCCACAAAGAGAAGGTAAGCGACCGCTGGACCACCACGGGCGCTCTGTTGACATTCTAACATGTTGACATTTTATCACAATCTACATGATAAATGCCTACATGGTCAATGTCGACATTATAACCATGCTCAATGTTGACATTGTGAGTGCCGACATTTTGTACCCATCCTATTCCACCACAGCGCCCAGCATCTGATGGGCCAATCATCCAGAGACCTTTCAATTCAACTTACACTTTGGTTACACCTCCTACGTATGCTGGCTATGAACCTAAGAGGGTGCGCTTTAGTACAACTTGGGGGTGTCTAGCAGGTGCTGTAAGTGTTATGTAAGTGGTGTGGCTTCTGGATAAACCACAGGATGCGTGTTCCCTATTCTGGAGAATTACACCAAAAACACTAGCAGCAAAATAATGATTATTTGACATCCCTATAGATAGTACATAGTGTTGTAATATAGTTTTATAAACCTGGTAATCTATATAAAGAATGAAAACATACCCTTGTACGGTGTTTTTGTCATGTTTTCAATGATCCCAAATACTATAATACTTCATATTTTTCTAGACATCTTCTATGAGTCAAGGTCAAATCATATCATTAAATCATCATTCAACAGCAATGATTATTTTTTAATCTAGCCCTTAGATTTGTTGTGCTCCTGGGTTATAGCACATCATTCCTCTCTAGAGTTGGATCATCTGCCCCATTACATGGGATTTCTCCCTTCATTCAGAGATGATAATGGATTTTATGGACGCCAAAGCCAAAAAGAAAAAGCCACATCTGCTTGAAACATATCATCTTTAATGCACAGATGAAAAAGAAGTATCCCATTGTGTGGCATAGACTAAATATGTACCAATGGGACTAGCAAATATTACATAAATATGATATAGCTAAACAATCCTGCCACTCCTGATTATGGTTGCTTCTCAGTAATGGGAATAAATGTATTTATTCGACTACAGCAGATAAAGCTCATAACTCAGAAAAACAAGGTTTACATACTTTATTTCTATTTCAGGGCACCCAATGTGTCAAGTTGCGTTTTGCAGCTGAAAGAAACCCAGTTGCATAAAAGTGCATTCCATGAAAGTGTGGTTTTAATATACTGTTATTTAACACTAGCTGTTCTACCCGTTCTTCGCACAAGAGTTTCTGATTTTCACGGTTGTAAATATAAATGAGTGTTAAAAAATTTGCTAAATCTAATGAGATGTAAATTTAAGATGTCTTAATGTAAGTGAATATTAGTCCATGGTTCTTAGCGTTACCTGAGAAGCACCCATAGCAGGTACGGTAAAAAGTTACAGGACCATTTTTGTAGTTTATTCAATTCTACACACTGGAGGGGCAATCTAAATTTTGATCCGATTGTCCATTTGGGCATTATCATTAAAACAACGCAAGCCATGCACCTGTAATGATATCATTATGTCAAGCCCCTGTTCATACCCTTAGGGGAGGTTTTGTTCTTTAAATTCTAACAACGTAGTTTTCCTATTTCCCACTTAAAGAATACCTATATTAAATGTCATTTTTCTAACATATCGGGAAGTAAGAGAATTAGTGATCAGTCAGTCAGTGAGTGAGTGGGGGCTTTTACATTGTTATTATATATATATATATATATATATAAAACAAACAGGATCAATCCGGCGCTCCACTCCAGGTAAAAACAGCAGCTGCGGTGCCCTCCCAGCCAGTGACATAAAGTCCCAGGAATAAACAGCAGTGGTAAGGGCGGCACTCAGTCCAGACTTCACAACTTGGTGAAAATTTACTTTATTGGGCCAACATGTTTCGGGGAGTAAACCCCGTCCTCAGGGCCAGACAAACCACAAGCAACACAAAACAGAGCTTTCTTATATAAGCTCTGTTTTGTGTTGCTTGTGGTTTGTCTGGCCCTGAGGACGGGGTTTACTCCCCGAAACATGTTGGCCCAATAAAGTAAATTTTCACCAAGTTGTGAAGTCTGGACTGAGTGCCGCCCTTACCACTGCTGCTGCTGCTATATATATATATATATATATATATATATTAGAGATGAGCGGGTTTGGTTCCCTGAGAACTGAACCCTACCGAACATCACGTCACAAGCCCGGATCCGAGTCCGGCTCGGGACTTCCCGCCGGACTCGGAAACCGGGACGAGGCAAAACGTCATCATCCCGCTGTCGGATTTTTGCGGGTTTTGGATTCCATACAAGGAGCCGCGTGTCACCGCCATTTTCCCTCCAGCCCTGGAGAGTGTAGCAAGAGGACGTGTCTCTTTCCTCAGTGTCTGTCTGTGTGGGAAAGTGGTGTGGCGACCTAATGTGTGTCATTCCAGTGCTGTCTTATGCTGCATCAGTCCAGTGGTGGTGTCTTGTGCTGCATCAGTCTAGTCACAATGGTGGTGTCCTCTGCTGCTATATGTCCAGTGCTGCTGTATAAGTCCAGATCAGTGGTGCTGTGTTGTACTGCATCGGTCCAGTGGTGATGTCCCTGTGCTGCTGTATAAGTCCAGTGGTACTGCCATATAAGTCCAGTGATACTGCCGTATAAATCCAGTCCAGTGGTACTGCCGTACATGTCCAGTGATACTGCCGTATATGTCCAGTGGTACTACCGTATATGTCCAGTGGTACTGCCGTATATGTCCAGTGGTACTGCCGTATAAATCCAGTGATACTGCTGTATAAGTCCAGTGGTACTGCCATATAAATCCAGTCCTGTGGTACTGCCGTATATATGTCCAGTGATACTGCCGTATATGTCGAGTGGTATTGCCGAATAAGTCCAGTGATACTGTTGTATAAATCCAGTGATACTGCTGTATAAATCCAGTGATACTGCCGTATAAGTCCAGTGATACTGCCCTATAAGTCCAGTGATACTGCCATATATATCCAGTCCAGTGGTACTGTCGTATATGTCCAGTGATACTGCCGTATATGTCCAGTGATACTGCTGTATAAATCCAGTAATACTGCCGTATAAGTCCAGTGATACTGCCGTATATATCCAATGGTACTGCCGTACAAGTCCAGTGATACTGTTGTATAAATCCAGTGATACTGCCGTATAAGTCCAGTGATACTGCCGTATAAGTCCAGTGATACTGCTGTATAAATCCAATAATACTGCCGTATAAGTCCAATGATACTGCCATATATATCCAGTCCAGTGGTACTGTCGTATATGTCCAGTGATACTGCCGTATATGTCCAGTGGTATTGCCGTATAAGTCCAGTGATACTGTCGTATATGTCCAGTGATACTGTCGTATATGTCCAGTGATACTGCCGTATATATGTCCAGTGGCCAGTGGTACTACGGTATAAGTCCAGTGATACTGCGGTATAAGTCCAGTGATACTGCCGTATATGTGCAGTGGTACTGCAGTATAAGTCCAACGATACTGCCGTATAAGTCCAGTGGTATTGCCGTATAAATCCAGTTTGGTGGTACTGCCAAATAAATCCAGTGGTACTGCCGTATAAATACAGTGGTACTGCCGTATATTTCCAGTGGTACTGCCGTATAAGTCCAGTCCAGTGGTGCTGCCATATAAGTCCTGTCCAGTGGTGCTGTCCTGTGCTGTGTATTATTCACTCCAAATAAAGGGGTTATTAATATTTAATCCAAATAATTTTTACAGGGTTTGCCCTGTGTGGTGTAGAGGTACGCTCTCCTTTGCTGGCTTTTAGTTATATAACGCCAGAAAAATAATGGAGAACAAAAATTTGGAGGATAAAATAGGGAAAGATCAAGAACCACTTCCTCCTACTGCTGCTGCTGCTGCTGGGAGTCGATCGTCATCCCAGAGGGGAAGTCGGAAGACCACTTGTACTACTTTAACTAAGCAAATGACTGTCCAACAGTCCTTTGCGAGGAAGATGAAATATGTCATCCTGCTGCAAAGCGAATAACTGAGGCCTTGACAGCTGTACTGGTGTTAGATGTGTGTCTGGTATCTGCCATTAGTGCAGTGGGACTGCAATGCCACTCCTAGATGGGCCAGGTGTTTGTGTCGCACACTTGTGTCGCTTAGTTTAGTCATATAGCTACCTCATTGCACCTCTTTTACTTCTTTGCATGATGTGCTGTTTGGGGGCTAGTTTTTTTAAGTGCCTTCCTGTCTGCCACTGCAGTGCCACTCCTAGATGGGCCTGGTATTTGTGCCGCACACTTGTGTCGCTTAGCTTAGTCATACAGCTACCTCATTGCACCTCTTTTACTTCTTTGCATGATGTGCTGTTTGGGGCCTAGTTTTTATAAGTGCCATCCTGTCTGCGACTGCAGTGCCACTCCTAGATGGGCCAGGTGTTTGTGCCGCACACTTGTGTCGCTTAGCTTAGTCATACAGCGACCTTGGTACAACTTTTAGGCCTAAAAACAATATTGTGAGGTGTTCAGTGTTCAGAATAGACTGGAAATGAGTGGAAATTAATGTTATTGAGGGTAATACCGTAGGATCAAAATTACCCCCAAATTCTGTGGTTTTAGCTATTTTTATGTTTTTTTCAAAAATCATCCAGACCCAAAACCAAAACCCAAAAGGGTGATTTTGGCAAAACGTATCCAGAACCAAAACACGAGCAGGGATCCAGATCCAAACACAAAACACGAAAAGTGCCCACCGCACATCAGTAATACTGTATATAAAAATAGAGAGAGAGAGAGAGATTACAGTGTATATATTTGAATACATATTTTGAATGTCATTTTATTTGGATGAATAAGAATTTGAAAACATCAGGGTTAAAGGGAAAGGACTTCTATAGGGGAAGCTACGTTGTTTCATTGCTGAAGTTTAAGTTTTTTACAGCATCTGTCCATGTGATCAATTCCACTGCAATTTGTATAACTGTTCAGAGTTTTTTATCACAAAGAGAGGAAGCAAATCGGTACCTTGTGTCATAAAACCCACATATCCCCAAGCTGCATGCATATGGTTTACAAATACTCACTGGCACACTTGCACCGAGAGGGGGGAGAGAGATCTAATTTTCTGGGTTTGTTGGAGGGGCCAAGCAGGGGCCCAGATCCGCTGCCCCTCATATACATACACTTACCTTGCTCTAGGAAGCAGGTCCCTCCTCCTTCACGGTGCCCTCTTCTCAGTGACATCTTCAGGAAGATGGCACCACACAATGAAAGCAAAGACCCTGGCAAAGATCTACACATCTATGCTTTGTAGTTGTCACGGGCTGGTCTGATTGTGTTCCCGGTAATGACCTGGCTGAGCCAGTGGAGGGCGCAGGGAGGCAGAAGTTAGGTGGCTTGAGATATGGATAAGTCATATGCTGGAGCACTCCGGAAGTTTACACAGTGAGCACAGAGAATTGGCGAGACCTGAAGCAGAGGCGCGGAGTCTAACTCGCCAGGGGTTTTCGCCAGTGACCCCCGCCAGGGGATATGGTCTTCGCTGCGCCTGACGGGCAGGTTGCGGCCCTCTGCTCAGGTTCCTCTGTGGAGGCTGTGAGACACTCGGGTATACAGGGATGCTTAATACCGGATTATACTGAAGTGCTTAACCATCGATGGTGAGTCCGATGGTGACATGAAAATGTAAGTATATCGGAGATGGTGAACTCTGGAGTGCTTGGGTAGCTGAGGATATCCGGAGCCTGTGAGGGGAATCCTGGGCTGAGCACCGCAGACTGGTAACACACTGAGATGGAGATAGTGGAAGTCTCTGGCAGCAAATAAGTAACCAGGAAAGGCAGGTACAGCAGGACACAGGTAAATGGATCTCTGGAGCAAGCTTGGAGCCTTGAGAGCGACGCTGGAGAACTTACAGGAGAACTGACAAGTTGTTCAAGGCAATGAGGACTCTGGGAAGCCTGCTTATATTCCCCAAGAAGGATGCTGATTGGTTGCTGCCGGCAGCAGCAGCAGCATGCACAGAACCAGGAAGTAATTACCTGGATACCTGGATCATGTGACTCTGGATCATGTGACTCTGCCAGAGTCAGTGGAAATCATGCTAGTAACCACTGAAAGCACCAGTGGCTGATCTGCGGCACAGAATACACCAGCGTACCGGTAAGTGGCGTGTGCGAGCAGTGCGTGAACTGTGGTTCCTGACAGTAGTCTTAGCAGTACTTTTGAAGTAGGCCCTGTAATGTCCTTAAATCTTGCCAGGTTACAGCCTTGGACCTAATGCATAGTTACCTACTTTCTGGCAGCCCTCTCCGGGAGAGAGCTGCCAGGTCGGCTCAGTGGAGGGGCTGTCCGGGACGATGATGAGAGGAGGGGGCGGGGAGGAGGTGGAATGGGGCGTGGTGGAGGCGGGTCGGAGGCGGTACGAGGGCGGGGTTACAGTGACAACATGTTTAAGCCATGCCCCCGCTCTGTAATGCTGCTATAACCGGCATTTTCCAGCAGGGGGCGTGACTACGATGACGCGATTCTTGTTGAATCGCGTCATCGAGTGTCCGGACCGCCCACTTTACTCTCAAAATGGGCGGCCGGGCAGGAGGGAAGTGAAAAGTCGGGAGACTTGTCTGCTCTTCCGTGGGGCCGGGAGGGTCACCCGATTTTCGGGAGCCTCCCGGCCATTCCGGGAGAGTAGGCAAGTATGACCTAATGTTAATAATTTGAGCAAGAGTACCAAGGTTCCCACAAAACCACATGAGAATATGGAGAAAGAAGGCAGAGCTTGCACAGGTCAGATGAAGGTATCTGGTGAAGTGGTGATGGCACATGTTTGGGGCATTTCATGCAGTGTGAGGGGCACACCGCCATTTGCACACAAGATGTAGAGTGGAGGAATGTGAAGAAGTTTCCCATAGCAACCAATCAGCTCTATATGGAATTTTATAGAATGTAGTTGATAAATGCTAGCTAGAAGATGATTGCTGGGGCAACTTCTCCAGGCTTGATACATCTCCCCATTAATTTTGTGACCCACATCACAAGTCGAATGGAATGTATTTATTTCACATTGCAGCGGTTCAGAGTTGTCCTGCACTCTGTACAACTGCCACACATCAAGGGTGCAGAGGAACAGTATCTCTCTAAGTGGAGCCACAGCATTCACCCTGACTATCTAGGAACCTATGTGACAAGGTGTTTTGTGCTGTGCATCTAATGTGTTTTGTAAATAAGAATTAGAGTATTTAAAGTAGTCTTGTAATGCATTATATACAAATGATCTGGAACATTGTCGCTATGAATAAAAGCGGCTGTACACGACACAACCAGACACTTGCTTTCCCTTGTGAACTGCACTAGACAAATAACAGATACTGTGGATAAATACTAAACAAATAGAGCGCTTGAAAAACTAATTATGTGAACGCAAAACCTGTGGGGAAAGAAAGGGGTTCATTTGTATGTATACAGCCTTTTTATGAAAATGGTGGAGTTCACAGCATATAAAAAACAGGTTCCAAGTGTAATTGCCGTTGGTGATTTTATGTGGGAGCACGACAGGTACTTAATCGTTGTTGGTGAGTTAGTGGGAGCAGAGGCGGATACTCACAGCCGCTATTCTTTCCCTACTCTGGTACCTGCATGTGACACGGAAATAAAGAACCTGTTGTACCAGAAGAAGAAGGAATTTTTAATCTCAGCACAAAAAAACACTAACACCACACCAACTGTCTTTGTTGACCAAGGGCTTAAAATTTTGCCCTCACTCAAATGCAAACCAATTTGATTTATATATTGACACATACAAATTTATTAGGAAATTATACATTAAAAAAAAATTCAAATAAAACTGAACCATACACACAGGCTGATGCAAGCAATGAATACACACATAGGTGGTCATTCCGAGTTGATCGCTAGCTGCATTTGTTTGCAGTGTAGCGATAAGGCTAAAGAATGGCAGTTCTGCGCATGTGTATGCGGCGCAATGCGCACGCGTGTCGTACGGCCACAACGAACAATGTAGTTTTGCACAGGGTCTAGCGATGCATTTCAGTCGCACTGGTGGCCGCAGAGTGATTGACATGAAGTAGGAGTTTCTGGGTGTCAACTGACCGTTTTCAGGGAGTGTTTGGAGAAACGCAGGCGTGCCAGTAAAACGTAGGCATGTGCTGGGCGAACGCTAGGTGGGTTTGTGACGTCAAAACAGGAACTGAACAGTCTGAAGTGATCGCAAGCGCTGAGTAGGTTTTGCGCTACTCTGAAATTGCACAAAAAAACTTTGTAGCCACTCTGCGATAGAACTGGTCGCACTTCTGCTAAGCTAAAATACACTCCCAGTGGGCGGCAGCATAGCATTTGCACGGCTGCTAAAACTAGCTAGCGAGCGATCAACTCGGAATGACCCCCATAGTACTTTCAAACCAACATCCAAATTCTTTCCTGCACACGTTAAAGGGCCCCACATTGAAATTTTTCAAAAACTTGTAGAAAAGGACATCAGAACCCTCTCTGGCAAAGAAAAGAAGAAATATAATCTAACTAAAGACGAACAACAGGCATTGAAAGAGCTGAAAAATGACGATTCGGTAATATTGAAACCAGCAGATAAAGGAGGAGGGCTGGTCCTTATGGATAAAAACAAATATGAGAAAGAAACTGAAAAATTACTTTTGGATACAGAAACATAAACTCTTACAAAGAGCTCCAACAAAATCATATCAAAAGGAACTAGAAGAATTATTACAAGAAGGCTTACAGCTAGGTATCCTGATGGAAAAAGAATATAACTTTTTATAAATCACTCATTCGAAAATTCTGACCTTTTATCACTTACCAAAATTATACAAGGATCCCATCAACCCACCCGGATGACCAATAGTGTCTGGAATATATTATCTATCGTCTCACCTATCTCAGTACATAGACTTCTTTCTTCATAATATGGTCCAATCTCAAAAAAGCTATTTAAAGGATACCATGAACATTTTACAAATCCTGGACACAATACCTTGGCAAGACAGTTGCATCCTCTGTACTAGCGACGTGAAATCGTTAAATACTTGTATAGCGCATGATTTAGGATGCGATGCAACAAGATTTTTTCTCCCACACAAAACAACTATCTCAAGTTCACAAATAAACTTCATCATGGAATGTATAGAATACATTCTGAACAGGAACTATTTCTGGAACAAGGGAAGTTTTTACAATCAGCGAAAAGGTGTGGCGATTGGTTCTTCTTTTGCGCCTAGCTACACAAATTTAAAATTATAATGTAATAAAATCCACAAGAAATTTATAATGCAAACTTGGTCTACGAGAATCCAGTGAATCGCATATGAGATTGGATCCAAAAGTATAAGATGTGATAGATACCACTCGGAATATCTATGATATAGACGTGATCTGCTGGAATTCAATATATTTCACAGAAATTTTTGGATCCAAAAAATGGATATGATTCACATGTGAGACAATACCGATATTAGCTGATTGAAACCCTGGGAAAAATGGACAATGCACCACCATTTAAAGAAATAGAAGATCCATAATGGCTGGCAGCAGCCAGGACCAAGGATTAAAAGCCGAAAAAAATCTGAAACATCTTTCTGACACGGCTTGATAAACTGAATTGCATACACAGGCCCAGTGGTATATAATAATATTCCAGTGATTAGCACTTGAATAAAGTGATAATTCAGCACACCAAGTGAGTGTGTGTTTGCAGCATCCAGGAAGGGAGATAATCCTCTTGTGGATTTTATTACATTATAATTTTAGACATATTTTACCCCTGAAGAAGTCCGAGTGGACGAAACGCGTAGAGTTTATCAATTATTGTACACTATCCCTTTGCTCCGATTATTCCTCCAAGAGCTCACACCGTTAAGGTGGGGAGGATTATCTTGTAACATCTAAAGCATTTCGGTGTGTGTCCAATTAATTGTTGTCTTATCATGTTTTATATTATGTCAATTTTATGACTATGGATTAAAGTTTATTTTATATAAAGAATTACTGTAACTAAAACTATGAATTTCTTGTCGGGTGATTTCTTTGGTGAGAGGGTTTCTCTATAGGCCCCAATCCGGAATTCCCCAAGGGGATAAAAGAACTCAAGAGAAGTCCCACCCTTGAATCTGGAATTGATCATTTTTTAACCAGTTGTAATCACTAGCGCACTCTGTATCTGTTGTCTTTTATATATATATATATATATATATAGATATATATAGATATATAGATGACCTGATTTTTATATGGAATGGACCAGAAGCAATACTGCAAGATTTCCTACTGTATATACAAGATAAAACTTTTGTCTTGGAATTCACATCGGTTTGGAGTAAATTCATGATAATCTACTTGGATTGTGTGATATTTATTAAAAATAATGACATACAAACACACACTCATATAAAACCAGAGTGGGAACAGCACACTACCAAATAGAAGCAACCATCATAACAAATGGGTCAAAAATATCCTTGGAAGCCAGTTTAGAAGATTGAAAAGAAATAACACACAAAGTGCAACATTTGAAACAAAGTGCAACAATGAAACAGAATTTTGTAAAGAGAGGCCATAATCCAGAACATCTCCAAAAGGAAATTGAAACTATTGCATTACTTGACAGAAAGTAATACAATACCCAATATAAACAAAGAGAGAGAAAAGAAAAGCTGGACAGCCTTTATTAAACAATTTAATAGTCAGCACCATGCATTTGAAACAATACTCAAGAAGCACTGGAATATTCTGCATCTGACAAAACCCTTCAACCATTTGTTAGTGAAAATCCTCAAATAATTTACAAAAGAGCAAAGAGTCTGAGACAAGATCAGGTGACAGGTTTCATAAAACCTGAAAATGGACAAAATAAAGAACTTAATTTAAGCTACCACTGTCTTAAGTGCATAGCATGCAGAACAACAAAAGAAAACTCCACACGCCCAGTAAAAGAATTTCAATTAAATGTAACCAAAAAGAAGTATAAGATCAAGGAAATCACTTGCCACACTGAAGGTGTAATTTACCATCTTGAATGCCCCTGCGGCCATCGGTACATTGGCCAGACAAAGAGGCAATTAAAAACAAGGATTTCAGAAAATATTCTTAACATCAAAAAGGGACTGATTACATATAGTGTATCTAAATATTATGCAGAACATCATAATAAAGATCCGACTAGCTTGAGATTCCTTGGAATCCAAAAAGTGAAGAAGAAAAAAACTGGAGCGGAGGAGACATATCCACCGAATTAAGAAAGATGGACATATAAGATGGACTGAAACAAGATGGATATATTACATAAACACCTTGAGCCCAATGGAATTAAATGTCGACATTGAATTAAATGCCTTTTTATAATTAAAAACTATATTTAATTTGTTCTATACACAATTTTTTATTTAATAACACATATACATAAAAAACCATAACACACAGACTTCACATTTTATTTTGATTAGAATACGCATCACCTACTAAATATGGACCCTGTCTCAATGGACAGGAACATAAGGCAGCCACCATTTTTACTGAACGAAAATGACCACTTCCATTTTTTATTAAAGTTTTTTTCTAATAAAAGAGGACTCTGAGCCATTCTGAAGCTATCCTTGATAAAGGGCATGCTGCCTGAAACGCGTTGGTTAGCGCTTTTTGAACGGAGCCACAGACATCAGGACATGCTGCAGTTAACAGCCGCCACCGGGCGCCATGAGATACAGCAGCGCAAGGGAACCAGCCGGAGACCAGAGACACATGTAGGTACCAGAGTAGGGAAAGATTAGCGGCTGTGTGTATCCACCTCTGCTCCCACTAACTCACCAACGATTAAGTACCTGTCGTGCTCCCACATAAAATCATCAACGGCAATTACACTTGAAACCCATTTTTTTATATGCTGTGAACTCCACCTTTTTTATAAAAGGACTATAAACATACAAATTAACCCCTTTCTTTCCCCACAGGTTTTGCGTTCACATAATTCGTTTTTCAAGCGCTCTGTTTGTTTATTATTTATCGACATTTCATTTTGTCTAATTAGAGCTGCTCACCCAGAAACCCTATTTTCTAATGCAGTTCTTTTCTGTTTACAAACAGATACTGCTTGCTATTGTGAGTTGCATTAATTTTCTTCCTACAGTTATCCATGGTGGATTACAATCCTTCATTTTTTTTCTATGAATTTTTTTTCTAATATTTGGAATAAAAACCTTACCATTACTCGCTTAAACTAACAAGTAGATGCAACATGTACAATATAGTAGCTTCCCACAATCTTAATAAGTGTTCAGCTGCCTACAGTATCTTATTATGTTCTGAAATTATTCTGCTGAGTTCCTCCCATTTCTAGAACTAGTTGTACGACATAAAAATTACAAAAAATGATAATGAGTAGCCAGGGCTCCAGATCTTGACCATTCAAACTCAGGGTTACAAGTACTGTATGTGCTCCAAGCGATACAAGGGGAGATGTATCAAGCCTTGGAGAGAGATAAACTGGAGAAGTTGTCCACCTTCTGTCATTTCAAAGACTGTGCAAGATAAATAACAGAAGCTGATGCATTGGGCAACATCACCACTTTATCTCTCTCATACTGTAGGCTTGATACATCTCGCCAAAGAGCCCCATACACTAGAACGATTTTGCTCAATTTCAGCTCAATTTGGTCATTTGGGCCGCTGTATATGGGGAAATTGTGCATTTTTGCTGTGTTTCCGATCCGATTCGATGCACGGCCCCGTGAGCGTCGGGTCGACTCCTCCAGGTCGTTGGTGCTGCACTCTTTATATGTCGTGATCAAATGGAACTGTATGGAATCAAACTGAAAAAAGTGTGGTTTTTGTGCTCACGATATATCGCATGCAACCTTTGGGCCAGCCCCCCTAGCACCCTAATTCAGCCCATCAGATGTATTTGATGGTACCTGTGAATACATGCTATACATCTCATATGATATATAGGCGCTTGACATATCGTATGCCATGTATAGCATGCTCTAAAAAGTCAAATTGTACCAAATTGTTTGGTATTGTATGTAAACACTCCCGGGAGTGATCAAGGGAAATCGTAAACTATTTCACCATCAGACAAATCGTTCTAGTGTATGGGGCCCTCAACAGTGAGAGATTGGGGTGAGGAACTAGAGGCACTTGCCCAATAATTGTTTGGTTCTTGCTTATTACAGTTACTTTGAATGCATGAAAATTATGTTATTAAGAGACTGGATATTAAAGAGATTTCAGAGAATGATCAGATTCATAAACTTAAGTAAAGGCTTGTAACTTACTGTCATATCTGTCCTTCTGGAGAAGAAATATATAATAGAGTGGAGCATGCAGGGAAGTTTATAAATACCCAGAAACCCCCCTGACAGACCAAAGACTAAATCTAATAGCCTGCGAGTTGAGGCTGTGCTTGACTTTGTTCGAGTATTGCCATATTTTAAAGAGGAAATCATTTACATAACAAAATTCACCAGGTTTTGTCATGTAAATGATTTCCGCTTTAGAAATACAGCAATACTCACACAAAGTTCAGCACAACCTGGAAATCGCAGGCTATTAAATTTAGTCCCAAATGTTTTCTTGACTGAACTGCAGGCCCGCGGCCTGCAACCAGAGTCCAGACCCCTTGTCACATTATGTCATGGTTTGTGTGTCTGTGGAAAAGGGGGACCGTCAATAGGATTCAATTCTAATTTTGGTTTCTGCCCCCTCCCCATAGATGCACTCAATGGCCCTCATTCCGAGTTGATCGCTCACTGCCAATTTTCGCAGCTTAGCAGTCAGGTGAAAAATCGGCATTTATGCGCATGCGCATGGTACGCAGCGCGCATGCGCTAAGTACTTTCACACACAACTTTGTCGTTTTACACAAGTTCGAGTGACGCTTTTCAGTCGCTCGAGTGTTCGTTGTTTGATTGACAGGAAGTGGGTGTTTCAGGGCGGCAACTCAGCGTTTACAGGGAGTGTGCTAAAAAATGCAGGCGTGCCAGGTAAAAACGCAGGAGTGGCTGGAGAAACGGGGGAGTGGCTGGCCGAACGCAGGGCGTGTTTGTGACGTCAAACCAGGAACTAAACAGACTGCAGTCATCGCAAGCTAGGGGTAAGTCTTGAGTCACTCTGAAACTGCATGAAATTTTTTAGTTGCAGAACTGCTAACCTTTCGTTCGCACTTCTGCTAAGCTAAGATACACTCCATGAGAGAGGCGGCTTAGCGTTTGCACTGCTGCTAAAAGCAGCTAGCAAGCGATCAACTCGGAATGAGGGCCAATATGCTGTAGGGATGGCGTCTAAAGCATACCCGAATGCAGGGGGATATTTAGAGTACCTGGAACTCCCCCCTGTCCGCCAATCAATCAGCTCAGCTGACCATTCTTTAGTTTATTTTTATTTTTTACATGGAGGAGCTCAGGGCACCCAGCTGTACAAAGGTACAGTCAAGCAAGCAGCGCAAACTCCTCTCCTAACTCAGATCCCTGCATTGGCCCCATCTCTGCTTCTCCTCCTTCGCATCCTCCCACATCTCTGTCTCTCTCCCTCCACCTCCCGCTTCTCTTCCTGTCCCCTCTTCTCCCTCCTCCTGCATCTGGGGAAAGTACTGGAAGGTATTTTTAGGAATAGAATACAGGAGTTCCTTGAAGCCAATATGGTTATTAGTAGGAACCAACATAGATCTGTGAATGATAGATCATGTCAAAGTAACTTAATAGGCTTTTATGAAACAGTAAGTGCAAACTTAGATCTGGGAAAAGGAGGTGGATGTTATCTTTTTAGACTTTGCTAAAGATTTCAATACAGTATCTCACATGAGACTTATCTATAAATCATGAGAACTGGTGCTAGGAAGCACAATATGCACTTGGGTTAGAAATTGGTTGGATAAGAGGGAGCAGCGAGTGGTGGTAAATGGAACTTTTTCGAAATGGACTGAAGTACTAAGTGGTGTGCCACAAGGGTCTATACTTGGACCACTATTGTTCAACATTTTTATAAATGATCTAGAAGTAGATCTAGAGAGCATGGTGTCTATTTTTGACGATACCAAACTGTGTAAGGTTATAAATTCGGAGGGGGATGCTGAGTCTCTTCAGAACTTCTTATTTAAACTGTAAGCATGGGCAGCAAAATGGAGAATGAGGTCCAATATAGATAAATGTAAGGTAATACACTTCATTAGCAAGAACAATAATACTATCTACATACTAAATGGGGAAAAAACTAGAGGATTCTGAACTGGAAAAAGATTTAGGTGTTCACGTAGATAGATAACACCCCAAGCTAGGACTGCAGAAAATAAGGCAAACAAGGTATTAGCATGCATAAAGGGGGGAATTGATGCAAGGGATGAGAATGTTGTACTCCCATTATATAAATCACTAGTGAGGCCACATCTTGATTACTGTACACAATGACGGGCACCATACTACAAAAAGGATATCCTGGAACTAGAAAAGGTTCAGAGACGGGCGACCAAACTGATTAAGGGGATGGAGATGCTCTAATACGAGGAAAGGTTTGCTAGGCTAGGCATGTTTACAAAGGAAAAAAGGAGATTAAGAGGGTACATGATTAACATTTACAAATATATAAGGGGACAATACACAGGGCTGGCGGGGGATTTGTTTTTGGTAAAATCAACACAAAGGACATGTGGACACCCGCTTAGGTTAGTGGAGAGGAGATTTCGCACACAGAGACAGAAAGGTTTCTTCACAGTAAGGACAATAAGTATTTGGAAATCACTGTCTGAGAAAGTAGTAATGGCGGACTCAGTCATTGCTTTTAAGAATGGGCTAGATGAATTCCTATCGGATAAGGATACACAGGGTTATGGTGGGTAAATCAAGCACAATAGAAAAAAAAAAAAGGAATACACATAACGGCTAAACATTCACCACAGTTAAAATGTAGTCTTAGAAATATTACAGTGTAGGAGATCACTAACAGGTTGAACTTGATGGACAAATTGTCTTTTTTCGACCTCAGATACTATGTTACTATGTCCCTGAGAGCACCCCATGGCTGACTTAGTCTTGCTGGGTTGCAGGAAGCATACCAAAGCCACTGCACATTTTGGAGTGCCTGGCTCTATAGACAACGTGGCCTCCTCCCTACCTCCAGGTAATCGCTCCCCCGGGCACCTCTCCTTATTGTGCTGCTGCAGATATCTCTATCTTTTGCCCCTCATGCCTCTCACCCTCTTTCTCTCCCATGTCCCCTTCCCCGCTCTCTCTTTCTCCCTCTTTCTCTCTCTCTCTCCCCATGCCTCTCTCTCCATGCCCCCCATCTCTCCCCTTCCCCGCTCTCTCTATCTCCCTCTCTCTTTCTTTCTCTCTCCCTCCCTATGCCTCTCTCTCCATGCACACACATGGGGGTTTATATAATATATATATATATATATATATAAATATATATCTTCCAAAGGTCGGCACTCACTTCTGTCCCATGTATACAACTTGCCACGGTGCTGCGTCAGAACAAAGCATGCAGGTAAACCCAAGAACGGCACTCACTGGTCTTGCAAATAAATACTGGACACGGTCCTCTTATCTTTTTTTTTTCTTATCAACGTTTCGGGTTTATTTCAACCCGTCATCAGGATACACATAACAATTCAAAAGTGACAAAGACATACCTTATATACCCTACTTTGTTACCAAACGAGCGCGCCAAAATCACATCTCGGCTGTATCATCAAAAAATCAAATCACCCCCGGAGATCCCAGCATGTAGACAGTTGCGCCGGGTTGCCTTTACAACTCGGCCACTCCTCCGGGCAGTCAGCTATGACACGCACCTATCACGGTGCGCGCCAGCCGCCACGTCACTCGCATCCAGTCAGCTGTATCGCACACCTATCACGGAGCACGCCAGCCGCCGCAACTTTTGCCATAGCAACCCGTCATAGCTAATCCCAAATGTCAAAAATGGCATTTGGTATCTATGGCTACCCGTTTGGCAAAAAAAATTCAAAATACCACCATATAACTCCTACAAAACCATATATACAAAACAATACAGACATATACAATAAAAAACAAACATATACAAGTGCTTGTGCATATGCAAGTGCTTGTGCATACTTTATAAGTCCAATTGTAAATCCCTATATGATATTCCTGCACCAACATACATATATGGCTACAAATAATATTCTACTTAATATACCATATATAGGAACTTCATACATCAATCAGAACTTATGAAATAACCCCTTGGTTACCAATACATATTATAAGTGAGATGATCATTGAGGCTTCTTGGTTTGACAGTATCCAATAATTGTATCCCTTAAACGCACGTATTGTCTTGCCTATATAGCAGGAACCACAAGGACATTTAATCATATATACCACATAATTCGTAGAACATGTAACCGCTGATCTTATCATATACCTTTTACCACTATGTGGATGGAAAAAATATTTACTAGCGATCATAAACCGGCATGTCGTACAACCAGAACACTTATAGCAACCCCCACTTTTAATCTGTACTCGAGGATCATATCGCATCTGCTCTGTGATATCCGGGTGTACTACCCAATCTCGTATGTTCTTACCCCTCTTGAGGCACGACATCACCTGTAGAGGTCTAAACACTTTAGAATCCTTGTCACCCTGAACAATTGGCCACAGGGTCCTAACTGATTTTTCCACAATATCATGTGAGGTATTCAATCTCCTCACCCAATGTAATTTATCTGAAACCTGGTTCCTATTTGTTTGCTTCAACAAAGACTCTCTAGTGATCATATCAACTTTTTTTCTAGCCTCAGACAACACACTTTTCGGATAACCTCGATCACTAAATTTCCCTGTCATCATATCAAGATCACGTGATACCGCCTGCTCATCACTCGTAATTCTCTTAACTCTCAATAACTACGAGTAAGGCAGACTTCTCTTCATCGCCACTGGGTGATGGCTACTGTAAGACAACAGAGTATTCCTGTCTGTGGGTTTGGAAAAAATAGAAGTAGTGAGTCTACCATGTTCCAATGTGATATTCACATCCAAATAAGAGGTATTGTCAAGACTACAGGTATACGTATTCTTGATAGGACAATCAAGCCTATTGATAGAATCTACCAATTCCACAAAGCTCCCATGATCACCTCTCCAAAACAAGATAATATCGTCGATGTACCCAACGCGTTTCGTCTGGTCTGACTTCATCTGGTCTGATGAAGTCAGACCAGACGAAACGCGTTGGGTGATTCCTGCTACTACTGAAAATCCTCAAGTTAAGCTGTTTATTCTATTCATCCGTTCTCTTTTTTAGCTAATTTTAGATACATCAATTATCTCGTATGGTACTCATATTATGATTATGAGGACCTGTTTTTAGTACACATTCTCATTTCTTTCATATTTATTACCTCTATGCCCTTTTTTATATTTTCTTCTGAATACTTTTATGTTTTTTAAAAAAATTTTAGAAAAATAAGCATTTTTTTTATATGTTGCCATATGTCTCTAAAAGTACTTTTTAACTAATTACGTTCGTTATAAATAAACCCCGCCTTTGCTTTTAAATATATATCTCTAGTCTTATACTGTTTTTACCACCGGTGGTCGCTTTGATCTTATCTGCTCTTCCCAAATATATATATATATATATATATATATATATATCTATCACATATCTGGAAACCACCCTAAAAAGTATGTGCTTGTCCCTGGTCTAAAGATGCAAAGTGCCCAGCCCTGTCCCACAACAACCACCTAAACAGCTTACAACCCAAAGTGTAAGCTGGTGTTCTATGTAATATATAATATACACATACAACACAAGGCAACCTGAATTCTATGTTTGCCCATGAAATAGGTGGGCATCTCTTTGGAGAAAAAGGTGCCAGTACTCAAGTAATGCAGTAAATTGATATAAGGTCTATAGTAGTTTCCGCACTCTGAATTAGTGTGCAGATGCTGATTTAATTAATGTCTGAAATGATCTCCCTGATTTCTTCCTGTTTGTGGAACTAGTCATTAAAAATAACCCCGAAAAAAAAAAAAAACACCAAAAACAAGAACACTGGATGGGCATGACATGATGACGTTATTCATTTAACCAAGCCTCTGATCAGGGCAGATTAATACCCCTTCTACACAGAGCTTTTGACCCAGGTTATTGTCAGGCTAATCCGGGTCACGGCTCAGTGTAAAAGGGTTCACCTAGGTCCAGTGAACCAGGAAACCAACCCGGCTAGCTTGCAGGGTTGGTCCCAGTAATCACCCGGGTCGCAGTGTAAACAGGTAAGCCAGGTCGATGCATTCGTTCACTAAATAGGAAGAGGCGGCACTTGGAGATCACTTCATCAACCCAGCATATTGCCGGGTCGAGCTGCCTGTCTGAAAGGGGTCTCAGCCGAGTCGCAACCAGGAAGAAGCCATGTACAAATCCCAGGTGTGACTTTGCATTTAGGTATAAAAGTGGTATAACAGAGAAGGGGGTTAACATGCAGTCCAGGCCCATACCATTTTCCCGGTGATTTTTGTAGCTCCCACAGACAGGTAAGTATCATCTATGGGTGCAGATTGTGCCTAAATAGTTTCTAACCCCTAACTGCCCCAAATGATGAGCTCACATTAGGATCAGAGTTTCGAGCTGCGCTGCTGCGACACACAAAGTGCACTGTTCTAGAACACAGGATTTGCTAGTCGCAATCAGTTTGTTTCCTGTCCTCCACAGTTAGAGAAAAAATACAAGATTATAAACAGTGCCCTAGATGAAGACATGTAAAACACTGCTGCAGAGCTGCAGGTTTTTTTATTTTACAAAAACAAAAAACAGAAACAATAATGTTGAAACCAAAACTTCAGATTACGGGATTCATTTTGACTCCATTAAGCAATTCATTATTAGCTCATATTTATCTAATGAGACTCAATAAAGATGTAGACACATTCATAATGACATGCTATCAAGATGCGTTAAAGATAAAATGCTGCAGGCAAAAAGATCATTCTATACTTGTTGGAAAGTAATTTTCATTTACGCATTTGTTAAACTAAGCATTGATTAAGACTGCAGTTTAATATGATTACAAGTAGATGACTACATTTCTGTAAGTAACATATGCGGAAACCAGAAATAATGTATCGCCACCAGAAGGTGAGTCGAATGACTGCACCAAACACACAGAAATCTATAGACTCACAAAATAATAAGATTTGAATTACCTACTGGTAAATCCTTTTCTTGTAGTCCGTAGAGTATACTGGGGTCCACATTAGTACCATGGGGGTATAGACGGGTCCACTAGGAGCCATGGGCACTTTAAGAAATCAATAGTGTGCACTGGCTCCTCCCTCTATGCCCCTCCTACCAGACTCAGTCTAGAAACTGTGCCAGAGGAGACGGACATATCTTGAGAGAAGGATTCAGAAAGGATGGTGGTGAGATTCGAACCAGCACACACAAACAAGAAGAAAATCATGTTAACCCAACATGAACTGGAACAGCAACAGCTGAACCAACAACAATACTTAACCAAGTAACCATGCAGGAAACATGAAGCACTGGGCGGGCGCCCAGTATCCTCTACGGACTACGAGAAAAGGATTTACCGATAGGTAATTAAAATCCTGTTTTCTCTTATGTCCTAGAGGATACTGGGGTCCACATTATTACAATGGTACAATGGGGATGTACCAAACCTCCCAAACCGGATGGGAGAGTGCTGAGGTTCCTGCAATACTGATTGACCAAACTGAAGGTCCTCAGAGGCCAAAGTATCGAACTTGTAGAACTTAGCAAACGTGTTCAAACCAGACCAAGTGGCTGCTCGGCAGAGCTGTAAGGCCGAGACACCCTGGGCAGCCGCCCAGGAAGAACCCACTGACTGAGTAGAGTGGGCATGAACAGATGTAGGCACCGGCAAACCTGCCGTAGAGTAAGCATGCTGGATAGTAAGCCTGCTCCAGCGAGCAATAGACTGCTTCGAAGCAGGACACCCAATTTTCCTGGGATCATAAAGCACAAACAGCGAGTTGGATTTTCTGTGACGCCCTGTCTGTTTGACATAGATCTTCAAAGCCCGCACAACATCCAGGGACTTTGAAGTAGAAGAGGTGTCAGTAAGCACCGGAACCACAATAGGCTGGTTGATATGAAACGCAGACACCACCTTTGGAAGAAACTGCTGACGAGTTCTGAGTTCAGCTCTATCTTCATGAAAAATCAAATAGGGGCTCTTGTGAGACAATGCCCCAAATCCGACACACATCTTGCTGAAGCCAAGGCCAACAGTGTGACGGTCTTCCACGTAAGAAACTTTACATCAACCTCCTGTAAAGGCTTAAACCATTCAGATTGTAGAAATTGCAACACCACGTTGAGATCCCAAGGTGCCGTGGGAGACACAAAAGGCGGCTGGATGTGCAGAACACCTTTCAAGAACGTCTGAACCTCTGGAAGGGAAGCCAACTGTTTCTGGAAGAAAATGGATAAGGCCGAAATCTGGACCTTTACGGATCCTAGGCGTAGGCCCACGTCCACACCAGACTGCAGAAAAAGCAGAAAATGATCCTGCTGAAATTCCACCGCAGGAAATTTCCTGATTTCACACCAAGAGACGTATTTTCTCCAAATCCATAGGTAATGTTTAGACGTTACCCCTTTTCTGGCTTGGATCAAGGTAGGAATTACCCTGTCCGGAAATAATTTCCGTGCTAGAATTAGACGCTCAACTTCCATGCCGTCAAACATAGCCACGGTAACTCTTGATATACGAATGGCCCCTGTTGCAGAAGATCCTCTCGAAGAGGTAGAGGCCATGGATCCTCCAGAAGCAGATCCAGTAGATCTGCGTACCAAGCCCTTCTTGGCCAACCTGGAGCAATGAAAATTGCTTGAACCCTTTCCCTTTTTATCCTTTTGAGAATTCTTGGGATCAATGGAAGTGGGGGAAAGACATACACCATCTGATAGAACCATGGAGTCACCAGAGCATCCACCGCCACTGCCTGTGGGTCTCTTGACCTGGAGCAATACCGCTGGAGCTTCTTGTTGAGACAAGAGGCCATGTCGATCTGCGGAGTCCCCCACCGACGAGTTAAGCACTCGAACACCTCCGGGTGAAGGCCCCACTCTCCTGGGTGGAGGTCGTGTTTGCTGAGGAAGTCTGCTTCCCAGTTGTCCACCCCCAGGAATAAAGATCGCGGAAAGTAGCACCACGTGTCTCTCTGCCCAGAGGATGACCCTTGTCACCTCTGACATTGCTGCTCTGCTCTTCGTTCTGCTCTGTCAGTTTATGTACGTCACCGCCTTCACATTGTCTGACTGAACCTGGATGGCTCGATTGTGAAGAAGATGAGATGCCTGCAGAAGGGCGTTGTATATGGCTCTTAGTTCCAGAACGTTGATTGGAAGAATGGTTTCCTGACTTGACCATTTTCCTTGGAAGTGTTCCCTCTGGGTGACTGCTCCCCAACCTCTGAGGCTTGCATCTGTGATTAGCAGAATCCAATTTTGAATCCCGATCCTTCGGCCCTCCGTCAGGGGAGAAGTCTGTAGCCACCACAGAAGAAAAATCCTGGCTTTGGGTGACAGATGTATCCTCTGGTGCATGTGTAGATGCGAGCCGGACCATTTGTCCAGCAGATACAGCTGGAAGGACCTTGCGTGAAAACCTCCATACTGCAGTGCCTCGTAAGAGGCTACCATCTTTCCCAGGAGGCGAATGCACAGATGTACCTATATCCAGGGCGGCTTTAGAATGTCCCTTACCATTGATTGAATGACCAATGCCTTTTCCAGAGGAAGGAATACCTTCTGTACCTCCATATGAGGTATCATCCCCAGGAACAGAAGCATCCATGTTGGTTCCAAGTGAGATTTTGACAGATTTAGAATCCACCTGTGATCCTGGAGTAGTCGTTTGGAGAGGGAAATGCTGTGTAACAACCTCTCCCTGGATGGCACTTTTATCAGCAGATCATCCAGGTACGATATTATGTTCACTCCCTGCTTGTGGAAACATAATCTCCGCCATTACTTTGATAAACACACTCGGCGCCATGGAGAGTCCAAAGGGCAGGGTAACATAGTAACATAGTAACATAGTATCTGAGGTTGAAAAAAGACAATTGTCCATCGAGTTCAACCTATTTGTGGTCTCCTATGCATGATGATTTGACTAAAATTTTTGACTGATGCTGCTGTCAGCCGTTACATTTTATCCCTATTTATAGTAACTATAATGCATGACTATGCACCATACCCCTGGATATCCTTATCCATTAGGAATTTATCTAACCCATTCTTAAAGGTGTTGACAGATTCCGCCATTACAACTCCCTCGGGCAGGGAATTCCAAACATGTATTGTCCTTACCGTGAAAAAGCCTTTACGCCGTATTGTGCGGAATCTCCTCTCCTCTAACCTGAGCGAGTGTCCACGAGTCCTCTGTGTTGATCTAACCAAAAACAGGTCCCGCGCAAGCTCTGTGTATTGTCCCCTTATATATTTGTAGATGTTGATCATATCCCCTCTTAGTCTTCGCTTTTCCAATGTAAACATGCCTAGTCTTTCAAGCCTTTCCTTGTATTCCATCGTCTCCATGCCCTTAATTAGTTTGGTCGCCCTCCTCTGTACCTTTTCAAGCTCCAGGATATCCTTTTTGTAGTACGGTGCCCAGAATTGTACACAGTATTCAAGGTGTGGCCTCACTAGTGATTTATATAACGGGAGTATAATACTCTCGTCCCTAGCATCAATACCCCGTTTTATGCATGCTAATATCTTATTAGCCTTCTTTGCTGCAGTCCTACTTTGGGTACTACTGCTTAGCTTGCTATCTATGAGGACACCTAAGTCCTTTTCCAGTACAGAATCCCCTAATTTTACCCCATTTAGTAGGTAGGTGTAATTTATGTTCTTGTTACCACAGTGCATTACCTTACACTTGTCTGTGTTGAAGCGCATTCTCCATTTGGCTGCCCATGCTTCTAATTTAACTAAGTCGTTCTGAAGAGACTCGGCATCCTCCTCTGTATTTATAGCCTTACACAATTTGGTATCATCTGCAAAAACTGACACCATGCTTTTAGACCTTCTGTTAGGTCGCTAATGAAAATATTGAACAATAGCGGTCCTAATACTGAGCCTTGCGGCACACCACTTAGCACTTCAGTCCAAGTTCAAAAAGATCCATTAACCACAACGCACTGCTTCCTATTATCTAACCAGTTTTTGACCCAAGTGCATATTGTGCTTCCTAGCCCTGATTCTTGTAGCTTGTATATAAGTCTCATGTGTGGTACAGTATCGAACGCTTTGGCAAAGTGTAAAAAGATTACATCCACGTCTTTACCCTGATCTAGGTTTGCGCTTACTGTTTCATAAAAGCCAAGTAAGTTGGGTTGACAGGATCTGTCCTTCATAAACCCATGTTGATTCCTTTTAATGACCTTATTGGTTTCAAGGAACTTCTGAATACTATCTCTCAGAATACCTTCCAATACTTTACCCACTATAGATGTAAGACTAACTGGTCTATAATTACCTGGTTCAGCTTTACTTCCCTTTTTGAATATAGGCACTACTTCCGCTATACGCCAGTCTTTGGGAACCATACCTGATATAACTGAATCCTTAAAGATCAAAGATAGCGGTTTTGCCAGTTCAGAGTTAAGCTCCATTAGAACCCTTGGATGAATACCATCGGGCCCTGGTGATTTATTAATCTTTAAATGTTTTAATCGGTCACAGACTACTTCCTCGCTTAAATAAGTACCTATCAGTGTGATATTCTCATTATTGAGATTGTGCGTTAGTCCCTGAATTGGGTCCTCACGAGTGAATACTGTTGAAAAAAACTCATTTAGTGTGTCCGCTATGTCATTATCATTTTTGCTTAAGACTCCCAACTTGTCTTTTAAAGGGCCTATACTCTCCTTCTTTAATCTCTTGCTATTAATGTATTTAAAGAATTTTTTGGGATTCGCTTTGCTTTCCTTTGCTACTAGTTTCTCAGTTTCTACTTTAGCCGCTCTTATTTCCTTTTTGCAAATTTTGTTACATTCCTTATAGTGCTGAAATGACTCTGCTTCCCCGTCAGATTTGTATTTTTTAAATGCTCGCCTTTTCTTGCCCATTAGTTCCTTAATCTTTTTGTTAAGCCACATCGGTTTATGATTTTTATTCCTTTTTTTGCTACTCATAGGAATACATTTGAGTGTATTTTTAGCTAGCAGGAATTTTAGTACCTCCCATTTCTCCGTAGTATTTTTTTCCTAAAAACAAACCTTCCCATTCAATATCCCTGAAAAATACCCTCATCTTTTCAAAATTTGCTTTGCTAAAGTTTAAAGTCCTAGTTGAGCCAGTATAGGGCTGTTTATAGAAACTAGTGATGAGCACCGGAAATTTTTGGGGTTTTGTGTTTTGGTTTTGGGTTCGGTTCCGCGGCTGTGTTTTGGGTTCGAACGCGTTTTGGCAAAACCTCACCGAATTTTTTTGGTCGGATTCGGGTGTGTTTTGGATTCGGGTGTTTTTTTAAAAAAACCCTAAAAAACAGCTTAAATCATAGAATTTGGGGGTCATTTTGATCCCAAAGTATTATTAACCTCAATAACCATAATTTCCACTCATTTTCAGTCTATTCTGAACACCTCACACCTCACAATATTATTTTTAGTCCTAAAATTTGCACCGAGGTCGCTGGATGACTAAGCTCAGCGACCCAAGTGGCCGACACAAACACCTGGCCCATCTAGGAGTGGCACTGCAGTGTCACGCAGGATGGCCCTTCAAAAAACTACTCCCCAAACAGCACATGACGCAAAGAAGAAAAAAAAGATGCACAATGAGGTAGCTGTGTGACTAAGATAAGCGACCCTAGTGGCCGACACAAACACCTGGCCCATCTAGGAGTGGCACTGCAGTGTCACGCAGGATGGCCCTTCCAAAAAACACCCCCCAAACAGCACATGACGCAAAGAAAAAAAGAGGCGCAATGAGGTAGCTGTGTGACTAAGATAAGCGACCCAAGTGGCCGACACAAACACCTGGCCCATCTAGGAGTGGCACTTCAGTGTCACGCAGGATGGCCCTTCCAAAAAACACCCCCCAAACAGCACATGACGCAAAGAAAAAAAGAGGCGCAATGAGGTAGCTGTGTGACTAAGATAAGCGACCCAAGTGGCCGACACAAAGACCTGGCCCATCTAGGAGTGGCACTGCAGTGTCACGCAGGATGGCCCTTCAAAAAACTACTCCCCAAACAGCACATGACGCAAAGAAGAAAAAAAAGATGCGCAATGAGGTAGCTGTGTGACTAAGATAAGCGACCCAAGTGGCCGACACAAACACCTGGCCCATCTAGGAGTGGCACTGCAGTGTCACGCAGGATGGCCCTTCCAAACCCCCCCCCCAAACAGCACATGACGCAAAGAAAAATGAAAGAAAAAAGAGGTGCAAGATGGAATTGTCCTTGGGCCCTCCCACCCACCCTTATGTTGTATAAACAGGACATGCACACTTTAACCAACCCATCATTTCAGTGACAGGGTCTGCCACACGACTGTGACTGAAATGACGGGTTGGTTTGGACCCCCACCAAAAAAGAAGCAATTAATCTCTCCTTGCACAAACTGGCTCTACAGAGGCAAGATGTCCACCTCATCATCATCCTCCGATATATCACCGTGTACATCCCCCTCCTCACAGATTATCAATTCGTCCCCACTGGAATACACCATCTCAGCTCCCTGTGTACTTTGTGGAGGCAATTGCTGCTGGTGAATGTCTCCACGGAGGAATTGATTATAATTCATTTTAATGAACATCATCTTCTCCACATTTTCTGGATGTAACCTCGTACGCCGATTGCTGACAAGGTGAGCGGCGGCACTAAACACTCTTTCGGAGTACACACTTGTGGGAGGGCAACTTAGGTAAAATAAAGCCAGTTTGTGCAAGGGCCTCCAAATTGCCTCTTTTTCCTGCCAGTATAAGTACGGACTGTCTGACGTGCCTACTTGGATGCGGTCACTCATATAATCCTCCACCATTCTTTCAATGGGGAGAGAATCATATGCAGTGGCAGTAGACGACATGTCCGTAATCGTTGTCAGGTCATTCAGTCCGGACCAGATGTCAGCATCAGCAGTCGCTCCAGACTGCCCTGCATCACCGCCAGCGGGTGGGCTCGGAATTCTGAGCCTTTTCCTCGCACCCCCAGTTGCGGGAGAATGTGAAGGGGGAGATGTCGACAGGTTGCGTTCCGCTTGACTTGACAATTTTCTCACCAGCAGTTCTTTGAACCCCAGCAGACTTGTGTCTGCCGGAAAGAGAGATACAACGTAGGTTTTAAATCTAGGATCGAGCACGGTGGCCAAAATGTAGTGCTCTGATTTCAACAGATTGACCACCCGTGAATCCTTGTTAAGCGAATTAAGGGCTCCATCCACAAGTCCCACATGCCTAGCGGAATCGCTCTGTGTTAGCTCCTCCTTCAATGTCTCCAGCTTCTTCTGCAAAAGCCTGATGAGGGGAATGACCTGACTCAGGCTGGCAGTGTCTGAACTGACTTCACGTGTGGCAAGTTCAAAAGGTTGCAGAACCTTGCACAACGTTGAAATCATTCTCCACTGCGCTTGAGACAGGTGCATTCCACCTCCTATATCGTGCTCAGTTGTATAGGCTTGAATGGCCTTTTGCTGCTCCTCCAACCTCTGAAGCATATAGAGGGTTGAATTCCACCTCGTTACCACTTCTTGCTTCAGATGATGGCAGGGCAGGTTCAGGCGTTTTTGGTGGTGCTCCAGTCTTCTGTACGTGGTGCCTGTACGCCGAAAGTGTCCCGCAATTCTTCTGGCCACCGACAGCATCTCTTGCACGCCCCTGTCGTTTTTTAAATAATTCTGCACCACCAAATTCAAGGTATGTGCAAAACATGGGACGTGCTGGAATTTGCCCAGATTTAATGCACACACAATATTGCTGGCGTTGTCCGATGCCACAAATCCACAGGAGAGTCCAATTGGGGTAAGCCATTCTGCTATGATCTTCCTCAGTTGCCGTAAGAGGTTTTCAGCTGTGTGCGTATTCTGGAAAGCGGTGATACAAAGCGTAGCCTGCCTAGGAAAGAGTTGGCGTTTGCGAGATGCTGCTACTGGTGCCGCCGCTGCTGTTCTTGCGGCGGGAGTCCATACATCTACCCAGTGGGCTGTCACAGTCATATAGTCCTGAGCCTGCCCTGCTCCACTTGTCCACATGTCCGTGGTTAAGTGGACATTGGGTACAACTGCATTTTTTAGGACACTGGTGAGTCTTTTTCTGAGGTCTGTGTACATTTTCGGTATCGCCTGCCTAGAGAAATGGAACCTAGATGGTATTTGGTACCGGGGACACAGTACCTCCAACAAGTCTCTAGTTGGCTCTGCAGTAATGATGGATACCGGAACCACGTTTCTCACCGCCCAGGATGCCAAGGCCTCAGTTATCCGCTTTGCAGCAGGATGACTGCTGTGATATTTCATCTTCCTCGCAAAGGACTGTTGGACAGTCAATTGCTTGGTGGAAGTAGTAAAAGTGGTCTTACGACTTCCCCTCTGGGATGACCATCGACTCCCAGCAGCAACAACAGCAGTGCCAGCAGCAGTAGGCGTTACACGCAAGGATGCATCGGAGGAATCCCAGGCAGGAGAGGACTCGTCAGAATTGCCAGTGACATGGCCTGCAGGACTATTGGCATTCCTGGGGAAGGAGGAAATTGACACTGAGGGAGTTGGTGGGGTGGTTTGCGTGAGCTTAGTTACAAGAGGAAGGGATTTACTGGTCAGTGGACTGCTTCCGCTGTCGCCCAAAGTTTTTGAACTTGTCACTGACTTATGATGAATGCGCTGCAGGTGACGTATAAGGGAGGATGTTCCGAGGTGGTTAACGTCCTTACCCCTACTTATTACAGCTTGACAAAGGCAACACACGGCTTGACAAATGTTGTCCGCATTTCTGTTGAAATACTTCCACACCGAAGAGCTGATTTTTTTGTGTGAAGCTGAACCACTAGCCATGAACATAGGCCAGGGCCTCAGCCGTTCCTTGCCACTCCGTGTGGTAAATGGCATATTGGCAAGTTTACGCTTCTCCTCCGTCAATTTTATTTTAGATTTTTGAGTCCTTTTTTACTGATATTTGGTGTTTTGGATTTTACATGCTCTGTACTATGACATTGGGCATCGGCCTTGGCAGACGACGTTGATGGCATTTCATCGTCTCGGCCATGACTAGTGGCAGCAGCTTCAGCACGAGGTGGAAGTCGATCTTGATCTTTCCCTTTTTTTGGAACCTCAACATTTTTGTTCTCCATATTTTAATAGGCACAACTAAAAGGCACCTCAGGTAAACAATGGAGATGGATGGATACTAGTATACTTATGGATGGACGAGCGACTGCCGACACAGAGGTAGCTACAGCCGTGGACTACCGTACTGCGTCTGCTGCTAATATAGACTGGATGATAATGATATAAAAAAAATATATATATCACTACTGCAGCCGGACAGGTATATATTATATAATGACGGACCTGCTGGACACTGTCAGCACTGCAGACTCCTAAAGTAAGCTACTAGTATCAAGAAGATAGAAAAAAAAAAAAACACCACAGGTAGGTGGTATACAATTATGGATGGACGAGCGACTGCCGACACAGAGGTAGCTACAGCCGTGGACTACCGTACTGCGTCTGCTGCTAATATAGACTGGATGATAATGATATAAAAAATATATATATATCACTACTGCAGCCGGACAGGTATATATTATATAATGACGGACCTGCTGGACACTGTCAGCAGAATGCGTTTAAAGAATAAAAACACCACACGACGAGTGTTTAACTTTTTCAGGCAGACAATCACAATATACTGGTGGTCAGTGGTCACTGGTCAGTCACACTGGCAGTGGCACTCTGGCAGCAAAAGTGTGCACTGTTAATGTACTCCTGCTATAACTGCTCCCCAGTCTCCCCCACAATTAAGCTGTGTGAGCAGTGAGCACTCAGCACAGTCAGATATACATAGATGATGCAGCACACTGAGGCTGAGCACAGATATGGTATACTGTGTCACTGTGTATCGTTTTTTTTCAGGCAGAGAACGGATTATATTAAATAATAATAAAACTGCACTAGTGGTCACTGGTCAGTCACTAGTAAACTCTGCACTCTCTGAGTACTCCTAAGCTCCAGTAAATCAAGTGTCTCACTCTCACTCTCTATCTATTTCTATTCTAAACGGAGAGGACGCCAGCCACGTCCTCTCCCTATCAATCTCAATGCACGTGTGAAAATGGCGGCGACGCGCGGCTCCTTATATAGAATCCGAGTCTCGCGATAGAATCCGAGCCTCGCGAGAATCCGACAGCGGGATGATGACGTTCGGGCGCGCTCGGGTTAGCCGAGCAAGGCGGGAAGATCCGAGTCTGCCTCGGACCCGTGTAAAAAGCGTGAAGTTCGGGGGGGTTCGGTTTCCGAGAAACCAAACCCGCTCATCACTAATAGAAACTGATATTGAATGTGACCATATTGTGGTCGCTGTTTCCTATGGGTTCCCCTACTATAATACCTGATACCAAATCCCCATTGTTTGTTAATACCAGGTCTAAGATTGCATTGTACCTAGTTGGTTCCTCAATTAGTTGGACTAAGTAGTTATCATTAAGTGTGTTTAAAAACATATTGCCCCTAGCAGTATCACATGAATCGTTTTTCCAGTTTATCTCTGGATAGTTAAAATCTCCCATCACTACTATGTCTCCTACTCCTGCTGCTCTTTCAATTTGCTTTAGTAACAATTCATCATCAGATGTGTTGATACCAGGCGGCCTATAGCATACACCCAATACTAACTTTTTTATTCCTTTTTCCCCGCATGCAATTTCTACCCATAATGTCTCGACAGTGTCTACAGTCCCCTCCTGAATATCTTCCCATATATTAGGTTTTAAAAACGGCTTTATGTAAAGACACACCCCTCCACCCTTTTTATTTAGTCTGTCTCTCCTAAACAGTGTATAGCTCTCTAGATTGACTGTCCAATCATGAGATTCATCCCACCAAGTTTCAGTAATGCCTATAATATCATACTGTTTGCTTGCTGCAAGTATTTCTAGTTCACCCTTTTTACCAGTAATGCTTCTGGCGTTTACATACATACAACTAAGATAAGTATTTTCCCTTGCGTTAGGTCTGGAACTGGTAGTGACAGTCCTGTAACGCAAACCTTAGATAAGCCTGATGAGGCGTCCAAATCGGATTATGAAGGTACGCATCCTTGACACCAGGAATTCTCCCTCCTCCAGACCTGAGATCACCACTCTCAGCGACTCCATTTTGAATTTGAACACCCGGAAATACGGGTTCAGTGACTTGAGGTTTAAAATGGGCCTCACCGAACCGTCCGGTTTCAGTACCACAAACAGGTTGAAATAGAAACCCTTGTTTTGTAGATGAAGAGGAACTGGAACAATGACCTGAGTCTGTACCTGTTTTTGAATTGCTGCTTGTAAGGTCATACTTGCTTCCGGCGAAGCTGGTAAGCCAGATTTGAAGAATCTGTGAGGTGGGATTTCCTGAAACTCCAGTCTGTAGCCTTGGACGATAAGATCTTTTACCCATGGATCCAGGCATGATGTGGTCCTTACGTGACTGAAATAATATAACCGGGCTCCCACCTGCCTGTTGGCCAGGCAGTGCTGTCCACCGTCTTGCTGAAGGCTTTGCGAAGCAGTACCTGAGGTCTGATCCTCGGGGACTGCATTTGCAGGCTTTCTGGGCTTACCTCTATTGCCTTTGAAGGCAGTAGAAGAATCCTTGGCCTTACCTTTAAATTTCACTGTCTGAAAGGACTGCAAAGTAGGTGCAGAATAAGACTTTCTAGCTGGGGGTGCTGCGGAAGGAAGGTATGTAGACTTACCCGCCGTAGCCTTGGATATCCACATATCCAGTTCATCTCCAAAAAAGGGCTTCACCTGTGAAAGGAAGGCTTTCCACGCCTTTCCTGGGATCCACATCCACAGTCCACTGGCGTAGCCACAAGTCCCTGCGTGCTGACACTGCCATGGCAGTGGTGCGTGCATTGAGCAATCCAATCTCCTTTATGGTCCCCACCATAAAGTTAGCAGAATCCTGTATATGCTGTAGGAGTATAATAATCTCCCCCCTGGATGAGGAATCTAATCCATCAATTAGATTACCAGACCATTTTGCAATGGCCCTAGTGATCCATGCAGAAGTTATAGTGAGTCTTTGGGCCACCCCCGCAGCTGTGTACAGAGACTTGAGAGTGGTCTCAATCTTGCGGTCTGCAGCACCCTTCAACGAAGCTGCCCCAGGAACAGGTAAAACTATTTTACGTGACAGCCTGGAAACCGAAGCGTCCACTATCGGTGGGCTTTTCCATTTTTTTCTGTCATCCTGAGGGAACGGAAAGGATGTAATTAACCTTTATGGAATCTGAAACTTCCTGTCAGGATTATCCCAAGTTGCTTCAAAGAGGGAATTTAATTACTTAGAAGCAGGAAAAGTAGCAGAGGATTTCTTTTTCATATTAAAAAAGGATTCCTCCTCATCCTCTGACACCTTGTCAGGAATTACATCTCTTATAGCTTCAATCAGGGCCTGTATTCCCTGTGCTAAAGCTGCATCCCCCCCATCAAGTCCACCTCCCCCTCCTTTGGGTCTGATACATCATCATCATCGGTATCAGCCTGCATGATTTGGGCCAGAATACGCTTCTGTGGACAAATAGCAGGGGTCTGAGATGCAGGGGTGTATATACCTATTGGCCAGGATGGCACTCGCCAGGGGCGCCAGGCAAGGGGGGGGGGGTGCTGCATGAGAGTGCCATCCACGTCCAGGGGGTAGAATTCAGTAGTACTGTCAGACTTGGTGACTGTCTTTTAGTGCTGGTGCCAGTGTCAGGTGGCAGCGCACCGCACCTCACTTGTAATCAGACTCAACATAAACTACACCGTGTTCAGAAAGTACTTATGGTGATAAATTGTCTGCGCAAAAAATAATCAGGCAGCCCTGTCCAGCAAATTCAACAAAGAGTGTCCCTCCAATTACACTCGCAAAAATTAACTAGAGAAATGTGGTTGTGAATACACTATAACAAGGTGCCACCTTTAAATTGTGTAACCATCACTCTGAGGTGAAGATATTAAGAAGTATATTTACGCTCCTTGTATGTACACCAGTATCTTCTTTGCTCCAGAGCCCTTGATCTCACATGCTCAGCATATGCAAAGATAAATACAATCTCATGTGTAGTAGAGTCAATTTAATACATAGATTTAGTAAAACACACATATAACAATGACAGTGAAAAGAAATTTCCCCCTATAGTTCCATCAAGTGTCCCCAGAGGACTGAAAACAATTACCGGATGATGTGGAGAACTGATGGATGAACAGTTCTCAAACAAGCGTTGTTAAATATCTGAAGTCAGTCCACCCGGGTAGGCAACTCCAGAAAAAACATCAGGTATCGTTCAGTGTTCTCCAAACAGCTTCAGGAACCAGGGGATCAGCAACACCTTATAGCCAACGCGTTTCAACCCCTATCTTTAGGGTCTTTTTCAAGGCAGTGTGTTGTTCTGATCAACTCTTCCTCCTTTTAAACAACAATTGTCCAATCAAAAAACCTCCCGTTCCCGCTAACCCTATTGCCGGAACTACGTCACACTCGACTCCGCCCACTACACCCAACAGTGTCCTGTGCTCCTGGAGGCTTCCGGATACCCTTCTATAACCGCGTCTCCTCTTTCCGGAAGTGTGTAGTCGCGTATTGCGCCCACTACAGCCAGCGGTGTCCAAGCTCCCGGAAACACGTCATCAGCGTTCGTCTATTGCCAGAAGTGCCCTCGGAAGACATGTGATCTCGTTCGATCGATGTTAGCCATAATTGTCCCTTTCTGCTTCCCATTCTTAAAGCAGAAGTGTCCAAAAATGTAAACAAAGTGTATCATTACTGATCCAATTCTCATAAACGTCCTTTATGAACCATTTTTTAATCTGTAAACATAAAACCCGTAAAATACATAAAATACATAGACATTGGGATTCATTAAAAACGCAAAGACCATAATTATAAATATTAACTATTATTCTTAAAAATTTGTTTTATAAAACCATAAACATTTATGAACAGATTGGAATTAATAGACCCTTAAAAATAATTCAAACTGTTCTCTGAGGTTATTTCCAGAACAAATGGCACTGATTGTTTTTCTAATAAATCATAAAAACCATTTGAGTTCAAAGTCACTGTTTAAACCATGTGGGTGCAATGTATTGCACTCATAAATTAACTGCATTTCTTTTCTCGCCAAGCTTGAAGCAGTATCCCGTTGCCGAAGATTACCCTTTACCAGTTTTAATCCTGCAAATCTGATAATGTTTCTCGTGGAGCAGTTATGAAATTTCTTGAAGTGGGACGAGAGGGCATGTGTCTCCTGTCCCTTCTTTATATTTCTACAATGCTCCCCGAGCCTGACCTTAAAGGCTCTGGAAGTGCGTCCTATATAAAATAGGTGGCACGTGCACTCAATACAGCAGAAGATATTGCTCGAGTTGCATGTCATAAATTCATTGACAGTTAACTTTTTGCCATTTATCTGAATGCTGTCGAGTTTTTTTGTGCCATCACTACTAATCTCCCTACAGCCTATACACATTCCACATCTATGGAAACCTTTTGTAACAATCCTTGGTTCCCGTCTTATTGGTGGAAGATAGCTGTTGACTAACTTGTTTTTTATGTTAGGGGCTTTTCTATAAATAAAGGTGGGATGTTCAGGAATTTTATTGCCCAATACCGGGTCCTTCTTCAATATATTCCAATTTTTCCTGATGGACCGCTCTAAAATTCTATATTGAGAATTGTAGCTCGTAATAAATGCCCACTCAAATTATTCTTGCTTGGTTTGTTTTAAAGTGCCAGTGCTTAAAAGGTCATTTCTTTTGACACTACTAGCCTTTTGCATTGCTGCATTTATAATGTCCTCCTTATATCCACAATTTTCAAATCTCGTCTTTAATTCATGGGCTTGCTGTGTATAGATAGCCTCGTTAGTGCAATTTCTTTTAATACGTTTAAATTGACCATTGGGAATAGAATTAAGCCAATTAATGTGATGACAACTAGTGTATTCAATGTATGTTCTTGAGTCAGTTGTTTTGGTATATGTTTTGGTATGTATCTGACTGTTTTCTACAGACACCGAGATATCTAAAAAATCAATCTTCAACTTATCTATATTAAAAGTGAGCTCAATATTTAAAACATTGTCGTTAAGATATGAACAGAAGAGATCCAGGCTATCACGGTCACCTCGCCATATGAAAAAAATATCATCGATAAAACGTTTCCAGGACACCAGGTTCGCTCCAAATGGGTTGTTATGCCAGATGAAATCCTCTTCCCATTGATCCATAAAAATATTGGCATAACTAGGAGCGAACCTGGTGCCCATGGCTGTGCCCACTTTTTGTATATAAAAATTGCCATCAAAAGTAAAATAATTATTTGTTAAAATAAACCTGATCCCTTCTTTAATCAAATCCTGAACATGATCCTCCAAAGTGCTCCTTCTTAAATATGTGGTTATGGCCTGTAATCCTAATTCATGATTAATGATGGAATATAAAGATTTCACATCCGCAGTCACAAATATCATATTTTCTTCGCATTGTAACGTAGACAGGAAGAGCAAAAAATCTTTTGTATCTTTAAGATGGGAAACATTTTGTAAAACAAGTGGCTGAAGAAAAAAATCTATATATTTTGATAGATTAGACATAGCGGAATTAATCCCGGATACTATGGGTCTACCCGGGGGATGGGTGGCATTTTTGTGGACCTTGGGAAGCAGATAAAGTGCTGGTGTGACAGGTTTTAAAATTTGTAAAAATTTAACTTCCCTTTCTTCAAGAATTCCCAAGTCCTCATATTTTTTGATCAAAACTTGTAACTCTGAAATTATCCTGTCCGTTGGATCTGATTTGAGTTTGGAGTAGGTAATTCTATCATTAACATGTTCTTCAACTTCCTTGATGTACCAGTCTTTATTCATCACCACTACCCCCCCCACCCTTATCAGCAGGCTTTATAACTAGATCGGGGTTTTTTCTTCAATTCCTTCAATGCTAATCTTTCCTTATATGTCAGGTTTGATTTTATCCCTGACGGTTTAATTTCTCTGAGATCTCCCTTGATGATGGCTAACATCGATCGAACGAGATCACATGTCTTCCGAGGGCACTTCCGGCAATAGACGAACGCTGATGACGTGTTTCCGGGAGCTTGGACACCGCTGGCTGTAGCGGGCGCAATACGCGACTACACACTTCCGGAAAGAGGAGACGCGGTTATAGAAGGGTATCCAGAAGCCTCCGGGAGCACAGGACACTGTTGGGTGTAGTGGGCGGAGTCGAGTGTGACGTAGTTCCGGCAATAGGGTTAGCGGGAACGGGAGGTTTTTTGATTGGACAATTGTTGTTTAAAAGGAGGAAGAGTTGATCAGAGCAACACACTGCCTTGAAAAAGACCCTAAAGATAGGGGTTGAAACGCGTTGGCTATAAGGTGTTGCTGATCCCCTGGTTCCTGAAGCTGTTTGGAGAACACTGAACGATACCTGATGTTTTTTCTGGAGTTGCCTACCCGGGTGGACTGACTTCAGATATTTAACAACGCTTGTTTGAGAACTGTTCATCCATCAGTTCTCCACATCATCCGGTAATTGTTTTCAGTCCTCTGGGGACACTTGATGGAACTATAGGGGGAAATTTCTTTTCACTGTCATTGTTATATGTGTGTTTTACTAAATCTATGTTTTAAATTGACTCTACTATACATGAGATTGTATTTATCTTTGCATATGCTGAGCATGTGAGATCAAGGGCTCTGGAGCAAAGAAGATACTGGTGTACATACAAGGAGCGTAAATATACTTCTTAATATCTTCACCTCAGAGTGATGGTTACACAATTTAAAGGTGGCGCCTTGTTATAGTGTATTCACAACCACATTTCTCAACATAAACTACAGCTCCCAGCATCCCTTGTTGCTGGGAGCTTTGGGAGCTGTAGTTTATTTTGAGTCTGATTGATCACTAGTGCAGTGCTGTGCCGCTGGACACCGGTGCTGGTAGTAACAGACAGTCACAAGGTACAATACGGATTAAGTGAGGGGAGGGGTGGCACAGGACTGCACTGCACGCCATTGGCCTTCGGGAAGTGGACGGAATGGAAACGGAGGCGGAGCTACATGGCACTAAGTCAATGCCAGGCAACCAAGCAGCATAGAGGAGAGAGGGAGAGGACAAGGAGCTACTAAATTACATGCATTGAGTGTACCCTGTCTGTGAAGTGAGGGGGGTAAACACTATATAGTCTGTCTGTATGTGTGTCTGCATTTATGTATGTGACTATATGTGTGTGTATGTATGTTTCTGTGTGTGTGAGTGTGTGTGTATAAGTATCTACTGTATTAATGTGTGTATTAGTGTGTGACTATGTATGTATGTATGTGACTGTATACATGTGTGTATGTGTGTAACTATTTTTATATACTGCATGTGTGACTGTACTGTATATCATATGTACTGTATGTGTTTTGTGTGTGACAGTACGTATGTAAGTGTATATGTGTGTGCCTATGGGCGGGATCAGATGTACTAATGGCAGTGGGGGTTATTCGGTAAGGATTGCAGATTCCCTTTCTATTGCATGCTGGGGGATGCTCATCCATCGCAGGGTAAAGCCGCCCAGCATGCAGAATGTCCTGGCATAACGTGAATAAGAGACACTACTGTGTGGTGTAATGTGATACTGTGTGGCATAACGTGAATAAGAGACACTGCTTTGCAGTGTAATGTGATACTGTGTGGCATAACATGAATAAGAGACACTACTGTGCGGTGTAATGTGATACTGTGTGGCATAACGTGAATAAGAGACACTACTGTGCGGTGTAATGTGATATTCTGTGGCATAACATGAATAAGAGACACTACTGTACGGTGTAATGTGATACCGTTTGGCATAACATGAATAAGAGACACTACTGTGCGGTGTAAAGTGATACTGTGTGGCATAACGTGAATAAGAGACACTACTGTGTGGTGTAATGTGATACTGTGTGGCATAATTTGAATTAAAAGTGCTATTGTGTGGCCACGCCCCTTCCCCACAAGGCAACGCCCTTTTCTGATACACCCTCCTTATTTCAAATATGTGTATGTGTGTGTGTGTGGGGGGGCACCAGCCCTTACTTTGCCAGGGGCGCTCGGACCCCTAGATACACCCCTGCTGAGACGCCGGGATGACCACTGAATCTGTATTCATCAGGTCATCTACAGATTGCCTTATATATTGCGTCTCCTTTTCATTTTGGGACAATTTGTTTGAAATATTTGAAATCATCCCCTTTAATGAATCTAAATCTAACCATATAGATAGGTTCAGATCCACTAGCCTGAGAATGTGTGAGAATGTGTACTAACCTGAGTACACTGTAATGACCCCCCCCCCCCCCCCCCCGATTGAGAAAAGCACTCTGCTGTGCATGATACACACTCTTTTGACAGAATAATGTAAAATAACACACACACACACACACACACACACACACACACACACAGAGGAATAGGTTAAAAGCACAGTTAACCCACACAGAGCCCTCCTAGGGAGACACAGAGTATTGGAGCCAGTCACACAGCGCCCCTATAGCTAAAGTATAGACTTAGCTGGATCGCAAACTGAGTACCCTTAATAGGGTTCAGTACACCAGATTATTGCTACTTCCACTTTACTATGACCCCCCCTGGTACCGCTGAGGTGCTCTGAAGTCCGTGTGGAGGAGCTGCGCTTTCCTGTTAGGCTGCCTGTTGTAAGCTGCAGAAGGGAAAATGGTGCGCGGCCTTCCCGCTTTTTATACTGGCTTAGGTGACAGAATAAGGGTTACAGTGAGTTAAAACCCCCTGTAATATGTGCCAGTAGTGGGTAATAACATTGGCTCCAGCCACCCCTCGCAGCGGTCACACAGTGCCCCTGAAGCCTGGAGTGCATCGCGCATGCAGTGCTGCACTCCTACCCTGATGCCGCCATTACTGCCGACGGCCCGCTAACCGGGATGCCGGCGACCTACTCACCACTCTTCAGTCTTCTGGCTCTGTTAGGGGTGGCGGCATGCTGCCGGTCTGTACGCTCACCGTGGTGGGGCTTGCTCAGTGTCCTGTCAGCGGGGAACGGGACCATTAACCCTAGGTAGGTTGGGCCATTCCCCCCCTAAGTTCCACGAAGCAGGCAGTCTGGTGCCAGCTAGACCTGCCTGAAAATAATAAAGTAGAAAATAAATGCAGAAAACTCTTCAGGAACTTCCCAAGCGTGACCGGCTCCTCCGGGCACATTTTCTAAACTGAGTCTGGTAGGAGGGGCATAGAGGGAGGAGCCAGTGCACACTACTGATTTCTTAAAGTGCCCATGGCTCCTAGTGGACCCGTCTATACCCCCATGGTACTAATGTGGACCCCAGTATCCTCTAGGACGTAAGTGAAAAATAGATTCAGGCAAGATAGAAATGCAACCAGGTCCCCCGAATGGATGGGTGGGGGGTGTCTAAGGGGACACCAGTACCGGGCCCCAACATTGAGAGGTGCCCTGAAATTGGGGGTAATTCTATGTTGATCGCAGCAGGAAATTTTTTAGCAGTTGGGCAAAACCATGTGCACTGCAGGGGAGGCAGATTTAACATGTGCAGAGAGAGTTAGATTTGGGTGGGGTGTGTTCAATCTGCAATCTAATTTGCAGTGTAAAAATAAAGCAGCCAGTATTTACCCTGCACAGAAACAAAATAACCCACCCAAATCTAACTCTCTCTGCAAATGTTATATCTGGTTTTGCCCAATTGCTAACAAAAATCCTGCCGCGATCAACTTGGAATTACCCCCATTGTGCGGGGCCCCAAGGTATGTGTTCTGGTCGTTCCACTGGTCTCTTCAGGCTCCTGTCAGCTCCCTTCTATGCTGATGTTGGGAGGGGAAGAGACTGCTGGGAGATGTAGTTATTCCTGATGCTGACACCGGACACACATACAGTAGGGGGGGGAGGGGCGGTCACACACACACACCAGTCACAGGAGTCTCGCACACGCACTCACACATACACACACCGCTGCTGCAGAAGACCAGCTTGTTGGGATGAGGAAGAAGAAGCGCTAGGGTTTCTGAAGGAAGTCCCATTCATTTTTCCAAAAAATAAAGATTTTAGGAAAAATCAGTCATGCTCATGAGGTGGTCCAAAAAAATTAAGTGCCTGGAATAAAAGGGAAATAAAAAGAAAGAAAACCCCTGCACCCAAGTTAATACCAAAAATCGTGCACCTGTGGGAAAATCCCCCGCGGCACGAGACTTTTGGAAAATTTGCCGCTAACTCAATGGGCTGGTAGGGGATGGAATCTCGGTGGCCGGTATTCCAGAGGTCAGTATACCGACACCGTTATCCCAGCCGTCAGAATGCCGAATGCCGGCAGCGGGGCGAGCGCTAGAAAACCCCTTGTGGGCTCACTGCGCTCACCACGTTGCTAGCTCGGTTGCTCGCTGCACTCGCCACAGGTTTTATTCCCAGTCTATGGGTGTCGTGGACACCCATGAGTGGGAATAGCCCTGGCACAGCTGTCATCATTCTCGGCGGTCGGGATCCTGGCGTCGGTATTGTGACCACCGGGATCCTGACCGACGAGATATTAACTACATCCCGGATAGGCCTGTGAAGCTGAACATATGCTTGCTGTAAATTTTTGCTGGCAGAGCACTAGCGCATACAGGGGGGGTTTCTGAGCACCCAATGGACCAAATGTTTTTTTTTAATGGCTGTTTCTAGACAATTTGGCTCCTGGTGCGAGCATTATAAAAAAGCAACCCGTAGACATTCAAAGTTGTGCCCCCCCCCCCCATACATAAGGGGCGTGGCCTTGTTAAAATGGGTGTGGTCTCACTAAAATAAGTATGGCCTCGTCGGAATAGACAACCGTACACTCCAGTTTTTGACCCTGCAACAACAGACCTCGGCCGCCACTGGAAAAAAATAAGAATTTACTCACCGGTAATTCTATTTCTCGTAGTCCGTAGTGGATGCTGGGGACTCCGTAAGGACCATGGGGAATAGACGGGCTCCGCAGGAGACTGGGCACTCTAAAAGAAAGATTAGGTACTATCTGGTGTGCACTGGCTCCTCCCTCTATGCCCCTCCTCCAGACCTCAGTTAGGGAAACTGTGCCCGGAAGAGCTGACACTACAAGTAAAGGATTTGGAATCCAGGGTAAGACTCATACCAGCCACACCAATCACACCGTATAACTTGTGATAACCATACCCAGTTAACAGTATGAACAACAACTGAGCCTCAATCAACAGATGGCTCATAACAATAACCCTTTAGTAAGCAATAACTATATACACGTATTGCAGAAGAAGTCCGCACTTGGGATGGGCGCCCAGCATCCACTACGGACTACGAGAAATAGAATTACCGGTGAGTAAATTCTTATTTTCTCTGACGTCCTAGTGGATGCTGGGGACTCCGTAAGGACCATGGGGATTATACCAAAGCTCCCAAACGGGCGGGAGAGTGCGGACGACTCTGCAGCACCGAATGAGCAAACTCAAGATCCTCCTCAGCCAGGGTATCAAACTTGTAGAACTTAGCAAATGTGTTTGAACCCGACCAAGTAGCAGCTCGGCAAAGCTGTAAAGCCGAGACCCCTCGGGCAGCCGCCCAAGAAGAGCCCACCTTCCTTGTGGAATGGGCTTTTACTGGTTTTGGATGTGGCAATCCAGCCGCAGAGTGAGCCAGCTGAATCGTGCTACAGATCCTGCGAGCAATAGTCTGCTTCGAAGCAGGAGCGCCAACCTTGTTGGCTGCATACAGAATAAACAGTGAGTTCGACTTTCTGACTCCCGCCGTTCTGGAAGCCCGGACTACGTCCAGCAACTTGGAATCCTCCAAGTCCCTAGTAGCCGCAGGCACCACAATAGGTTGGTTCAAATGAAACGATGATACCACCTTAGGGAGAAATTGGGGACGAGTCCTCAATTCTGCCCTGTCCATATGGAAGATCAGATAGGGGCTTTTACATGACAAAGCCGCCAATTCTGACACACGCCTAGCCGAAGCTAAGGCCAATAGCATGACCACTTTCCACGTGAGATATTTTAGCTCCACGGTCTTAAGTGGCTCAAACCAGTGGGATTTCAGGAAATCCAACACAACGTTAAGATCCCAAGGTGCCACTGGTGGCACAAAAGGGGGCTGAATATGCAGCACTCCCTTTACAAACGTCTGAACCTCAGGCAGTGAAGCCAGTTCTTTTTGAAAGAAAACGGATAGGGCCGAGATCTGAACCTTTATGGACCCTAATTTGAGGCCCATAGTCACACCTGACTGTAGGAAATGCAGAAAACAACCCAACTGGAAGTCCTCTGTAGGGGCCTTCCTGGCCTCACACCAAGCAACATATTTCCGCCATATGCGGTGATAATGCTTTGCTGTCACATCCTTCCTAGCTCTTATCAGCGTAGGAATTACTTCATCCGGTATACCCTTTTCCGCTAGGATCCGGCGTTCAACCGCCATGCCGTCAAACGCAGCCGCGGTAAGTCTTGGAACAGACAGGGCCCCTGTTGCAACAGGTCCTGTCTGAGAGGCAGAGGCCATGGGTCCTCTGTGACCAACTCTTGAAGTTCTGGGTACCAAGTCCTTCTTGGCCAACCCGGAACAATGAGTATCGTTCTCACTCCTCTTTTTCTTACTATTCTCAGTACCTTGTGTATGAGAGGAAGATGAGGAAACACATATACCGACTGGAACACCCACGGAGTAACCAGTGCGTCCACAGCTATCGTCTGAGGGTCCCTTGACCTGGCACAATATTTTTTTTGCTTTTTGTTTAGGCGGGACGCCATCATGTCCACCTGTGGCCGTTCCCACCGATTTGCAATCTGCTCGAAGACTTCTTGATGAAGTCCCCACTCTCCCGGGTGGAGGTGGTGCCTGCTGAGGAAGTCTGCTTACCAGTTGTCCACTCCCGGAATGAACACTGCTGACAGTGCTTGTACGTGATTCTCCGCCCAACGAAGAATCCTTGTGGCTTCCGCCATCGCCACCCTGCTTCTTGTGCCGCCCTGTCGGTTTACATGGGCGACTGCCGTGATGTTGTCTGACTGAATCAGCACTGGTTGGTCTCGAAGCAGGGGCTCCGCTTGACTCAGGGCATTGTATATGGCCCTTAATTCCAGTATGTTTATGTGCAGACGAGTCTCCTGACTTAACCACAGCCCCTGGAAGTTTCTCCCTGAGTGACTGCCCCCCATCCGCGGAGGCTTGCATCCGTGGTCACCAGGACCCAGTCCTGTATGCCGAACCTGCGGCCCTCGAGAAGATGAGCACTCTGCAGCCACCACAGAAGAGACACCCTGGCCCTCGGGGACAGGGCGATCAGCCGATGCATTTGAAGATGCGATCCGGACCACTTGTCCAACAGATCCCACTGAAAGATCCTGGCATGGAACCTGCCGAAAGGAATGGCTTCGTATGACGCTACCATCTTTCCCAGGACTCGCGTGCAGTGATGCACCGACACCTGCTTTGGTTTCAGGAGATCCCTGACCATGGTCACTAACTCCTGAGCCTTCTCCTCCGGGAGAAATACCTTCTTCTGTTCTGTGTCCAGAATCATGCCCAGGAAGGGCAGACGCGTCGTAGGAATCAGCAGCGACTTTGGAATATTCAGAATCCAGCCGTGCCGTAGCAACACTTCCTGAGAGTGCGCTACGCTGACCAACAACTGCTCTCTGGACCTCGCCTTTATGAGGAGATCGTCCAAGTACGGGATAACTGTAACTCCTTGCTTCCGGAGAAGTACCATCATCTCCGCCATTACCTTGGTAAAGACTCTCGGTGCCGTGGATAGACCAAACGGCAACGTCTGGAATTGGTAATGACAGTCCTGTACCACAAACCTGAGGTACTCCTGGTGAGGCGGATAAATGGGGACATGCAAGTACGCATCCTTGATGTCCAGAGATACCATAAAATCCCCCTCTTCCAGGCTGGCAATGACCGCTCTGAGCGATTCCATTTTGAACTTGAACTTTTTCATGTAAATGTTCAAGGATTTTAAATTTAGAATGGGTCTTACCGAACCGTCTGGTTTCGGTACCACAAACAGTGTGGAATAGTAACCCCTTCCCTGCTGAAGGGGGGGTACCATTATTATCACTTGCTGGAGGTACAGCTTGTGAATAGCCATCAGGACTATCTCCCTCCCCGTGGGAGAAGCTGGCAAGGCGGATTTTAGGTAACGGTGAGAGGGCGTCACTTCGAATTCCAGCTTGTATCCCTGAGATACAATTTGTATAGCCCAAAGATCCACTTGTGAGCGAACCCACTGGTTGCAGAAATTTCGGAGACGCGCTCCCACCGCTCCAGGCTCCGCCTGTGGAGCCCCAGCGTCATGCGGTGGACTTAGTGGAAGCAGGGGAGGACTTTTGTTCCTGAGAACTGGCTGCATGGTGCAGCTTCTTTCCTCTACCCCTGCCTCTGGCAAGAAAGGATGCACCTCTGACTCTCTTGCTTTTTTGAGAACGAAAGGACTGCATTTGGTAATACGGTGCTTTCTTAGGCTGTGAGGAAACCTGTGGCAAGAAAGTCGACTTTCCAGCTGTCGCTGTGGATACGAGGTCCGAGAGACCGTCCCCAAACAATTCCTCACCCTTATAAGGCAAAACCTCCATGTGTTTTTTAGAGTCGGCATCCCCTGTCCATTGCCGAGTCCATAAGACCCTCCTGGCAGAAATGGACATTGCATTTATTCGAGAGCCCAGCAGGCAAATGTCCCTCTGGGCATCCCGCATATATAAGACGACATCTTTTAATGGCTAAGTGTTAGCAATACGGTATCGCTGTCCAGGGTATCCAACCCCTCTGACAGAGTATCTGTCCATGCTGCAACAGCACTGCACATCAAAGCTGAAGCAATAGCCGGTCTCAGTAGAGTACCAGAGTGTGTATACACAGACTTCAAGATACCTTCCTGCTTCCTATCCGCAGGTTCCTTTAGGGCGGCCGTATCCTGAGACGGCAGGGCCACTCTTTTAGATAAGCGCGTCAGGGCCTTGTCAACCCTAGGGGAGGATTCCCAGCGTAACCTATCCGTTGGCGGGAAAGGGTAAGCCATTAGTATTCTCTTGGGAATCACCACTTTCTTATCAGGGGAAGACCACGCTTCTTCACATAACTCATTTAATTCATGTGACGGGGGAAAAGTCACTGGCTGCTTTTTCTCCCCAAACATATTTACCCTCTTGTCAGGGACAGGGTCAGCCTCTGAAATGTGTAATACATTTTTCATTGCAATAATCATGTATCAGATGGCCTTAGTCATTTTGGGCTGTAATAGTGCCTCATCCTCGTCGACGCTGGAGTCGGACTCCATGTCGACATCTGTGTCAACCAACTGAGATAGTGGGCGTTTTTGAGACGCTGACGGCCTCTGAGGCGCCTGGGTAAGGCCCGGGTTGAGAGCCCGGCTGTCCCCCGGCATCAACATAATGAAATCTCTTATGTAATGAGTTTACATTGTCATTTAAGACCTTCCAAATATCCATCCAATCAGGTGTCGGCACCAACGGGGGCGACACCACATTTATCTGCACTTGCTCCGCCTCCACGTAACCCTCCTCATCAAACATGTCGACACAGCCGTACCGACACACAGCACACACACAGGGAATGCTCTGACTGAGGACAGGACCCCACAAGGTCTATGGGGAGACAGAGAAAGAGTATGCCAGCACACACCACAGCGCTATATACACAGGGATACACACTACCAGAAGTGAATTTTTCCCAATAGCTGCTGTATCAATACACCTTTTGCCTAAATTTATGTGCCCCCCCTCTCTTTATACCCTCTTAGTGCCAGGAGACTGCAGGGGAGAGCCTGGGGAGCGTCCTTCCAGCGGAGCTGTGAAGAGAAATGGCGCTGGTCTGCTGAGGAAGAAGGCCCCGCCCCCTCAGCGGCGGGCTTCTGTCCCGCTGTTTCTGACTAAAAAATGGCAGGGGTTTTACACATATACAGCCACAGACTGTATTATGTGTCTTTTTTATGCCAAAGGTATTCTTATTGCTGCCCAGGGTGCCCCCCCCCCCCCCCAGCACCCTGCACCCTACAGTGACCGGAGTGTGTGGTGTGCAGTGGGAGCAATGGCGCACAGCTGCGGTGCTGTGCGCTGCCTTAATGAAGACACGAGTCTTCAGCCGCCGATTTCATCACCAACTTCTGATCTTCTGGCTCTGCGAGGGGGATGGCGGCGCGGCTCCGGGAACGGACGACCGAGGACCTTTGCCTGTGTTCGAACCCTCTGGAGCTAATGGTGTCCAGTAGCCTAAGAAGCGCAACCTAGCTGTAAACAGGTACGTTTGCTTCTCTCCCCTCGGTCCCACGTAGCAGTGAGTCTGTTGCCAGCAGATCTCACTGAAAATAAAAAACCTAACATTACTTTCTTTACTAGCAGGCTCAGGAGAGCCCACTAGGTGCATCCAGCTCTGGCCGGGCACAGATTCTAACTGAGGTCAGGAGGAGGGGCATAGAGGGAGGAGCCAGTGCACACCAGATAGTACCTAATCTTTCTTTTAGATTGCCCAGTCTCCTGCGGAGCCCGTCTATTCCCCATGGTCCTTACGGAGTCCCCAGCATCCACTAGGACGTCAGAGAAATAAACATTCCACCATATTAAGCCCCACACAGTAATGCACCTTGCACCATATTATGACATACACTGCAATGCCCATGATACATTATGCCCTATAGTAAGGCCTCTAATTACTTTTAAAAGACCTGCTTGTTGCCAGGGGTTTCATGTGCTGGGAGTCACGCTCATTGCCAGGGGTTTCATGCACTGGGTGTCACGCTCATTGCCAGGGGTTTCACGCACTGGGTGTCATGCTTGTTGCCAGCGGTTTCGTGCACTGGGTGTCATGATAGTTGCTAGGGGAATCATGTGCTGGGTGTCATGCTCGTTTCCAGGGCTTTCATGCTCTGGCATCCATGCCTGTTGCCAAGGGCAATGCTCATTGCCAAGGTGGTGTAAGTATATTGGCTGGCAGCATAGATTTCATGCTCCCCATCCTCCCTAATACCACTCTGCTCATAGGGGGCAGAGTTTTGCAGAATTATGCGGTTCCATCGTAACGTCACAACGCAACCACATCATTCCGCAAAACTCTGTACCCCCCCGAGCGGAGTAGTATGCTAGAGGGAGGTCATTCCCCTGACACCATATTATGCCCCCATAGTTATGCTTTTGTCACCATACTATGCCCCCAAAGTTATGCCCCTGTTACCATATTATGCCCACATATAAAAAATGCCCAGTGCTGCATTACCTGCTCTCAGGGGTTCTGTTCGTTCTCAGGGAAACACCCCCCGCCCCCAGCAGCTGCCACAGGTCTGCGATCTCAGCAGTGGCCACTGTTCGCGCCTGCCCCCTTCAACCTTTTGAAAATTTCACTCCCAAAATGGCCTGCTCTAGCATTAAAGATGCCATGGGCGTAGCGGGCAGCGGGTGGCATGCGGCCTGAGCCCTCCACTCTCTGTTAGAGTGGCTGGGTCCAGAACAGCTGTGCCCCCAGCACCCCCGTGATGGAAATCCTGTGTCTGATGCTTAGACAGACCATTTATTTGTATTACCGACCAAGTCATATTAAAATACATTTATTTTAGAAAAATTTGGTTCAAACAGATAATCACATTGATTTAGAAGAACAAGGTCCCTGTGAGTTCTGCCTCTTGCTTCCCTGTGTTTGTCTCTGGGTGAAGGAACAGATCATGTTTGATCTCTAAATTCTACTTTTTTATACAGCAGATAAAGCCAGAAGGGACAGGGAATATCTATCTCCTCATTAATAGTGAGCCACATATCTCAGATTACATAGAATACACACACATAATGTATATATATTTTATACTATGAGGCGCTTGCTGATGTCTCTTAGTGGTGTGAATACTTAATAGCGTAAAACCCTTTTAAGTACATGCACGATGGTTAGTGGTCTGCAGGACATTTTTTATATGACAATTGTACTCCTTGTGCTCACATTCCTTAGAATTTCATGCATTGCTTATTATTTTTCAGTCCAAACTTTCTTACTTGGGCCTCACATACAGTATAGCCTCCCAAAACCTTCAACATATCTAACTGTACAAATCCGTTTTGTCAGCTAAGCTCCATTAGTAAGCTCCTCACAAACGCCTTTGGGAATATTATATAGCTTGGAGGGGTTTCTCTCTGTCTGGCCACTAACTAAATCATATCTGACATGTGTTCCACAGTAATTTACCTGTATTGCAAGATATAGCTCCAACTGTTTTCCAAGGGATTTCACACACATTTCATTCAGCGTGCTAATTAAATATCAGTCACATATTAAACAGATTTCCCTACTGCAGAATTTATATTGCCTAGTAAACAATCACTTTACAGTTAATTTTTTAATACTGCAGTCATCAAATTTTTGCTGGCAAAATTAATCATATAAAGCACAATATTTCAGTTCAGCATGGCTAATTACATAAGCTTCTATACATATCTGTGACCTAATATGACTGCATTTACAATGGAAAACTAAATAGCAACACAATCATTAATACATCGACCCAGTAAATTAACAGCCTGCTGTTAACATATTCCAATAGATGTGTCTGTGATGTAGTACATTATTTAATTATTTTCTGTTACCAGGAAGCTGTACTGTATACAGCAGTTATGCTGGAAAGAAATGTTAGAATGAATTGCCTTTTATAATAGCAATCTGCAGTGGCGTAAGTTCATCCCAGTTGCCCAGAGGCAAGATAAATAATGGTGCCCCCCCCCTATATTTAGATAAATATATGTATGCATGCATATATATATATATATATATATACGGTGTAGATGTTCATGGTGACTGAAGCCACAGTCCGCAGACCCCCTCACCACAGAAACAGGCGGCACTCCACGGATTTGTTGTGAGAAAAATTTATGAGGTAAACTACATGACGAGTCAAACGTTTCAACACCGCGATGGGTGTTTTTGTCAAGGACACATGGGGGGAGATGTACTAAGCCTGAAAAGGGATAAATATCACTGTGATAAAACACCAGCCAATCGGCTCCTAACTGCCATGTTACAGGCTGTGTTTGAAAAATGACAGTTAGGAGCCGATTGGCTTGTGCTTTATCACAGTGATATTTATCACTTTTCAGGCTTAGTACATCTGGCCCATGGTGTTTTCACCATGTGTCCTTGACAAAAACACCCATCGCGGTGTTGAAACGTTGGACTCGTCATGTAGTTTACCTCATAAATTTTTCTCACAACAAATCCGTGGAGTGCCGCCTGTTTCTGTGGTGAGGGGGTCAGCGGATTGTGGCTTCAGTCACCACGAACATCTACACCGTATATTTACTTGAGGAGGGCACCCCGGTCTGTATCTATGTTTTTCCTGAGTGCCGACTATTTCCATCATATATATATATATATATATATATATATGTGTGTGTATGTATGGAGTGTTGTTTTTTTTTATATGGTGTATATATACATTTCATTGTCTTTTATTTTAAATCACACATTTCTTAGCAGTCATACCTAGGATTAGAACCCATGACCTGTTACACTGACAGCAGACACCTTACTGATGGAGCTATTTGCTCCTGTATAGTAAGCATGAGAATTTTAACTATATGAAGTTATGTGTAATTGTCAGAGAAGTAACTTCATATACTTAGAATTCTCATATTTCCTATAGAGGAGCAAACAGTGCTTCCAGTGTAATAGGTCGTGGTTTCTAATCCTGGGTATGACACTTGTAAAATATGTATCTACAGTATAATAAAAAGGTGTGATTTGTAAGGTGCAGGGACCAGTGAGGAAGTTGGCCACTGAAGAGATAGTGGCAGCTATCAATTAACTTAATTTAATGGTGTCACAGAATGGGAGGAGAGGTGACCCCCTTCAGAGCAGTAGCCCGGCGGCAGGTGACTCCGTTGCCTCCCAGAGTTACGCCTTTGGCAATCTGCATGAATATGTTAAGCACCCGTATTGAGGGTATCCAGTATGTCCAGTATGTACTATAGAGTTACAGTAAAAATTACACATATGATATCCAATTTTATCATTGCCATTGTATTTTGATTGCTTAAGTTAGGATAGGTCCACATACAGGAGACAGGTGGAAATGCATGGTACGAGACAATGTGGTTTGTGTCATCTTCTCCTCATTCCCCACTCTGTAATTCACTGCATCGTGCAGAATGGTCGAGAGCCATGATGACGATGCTAGGGATGAAGGGTCTAATTCAGACCTGATCGGAGTAGCAACATTTATATCTAATGGGCAAAACCATGATCAGTGCACATGGGGCAGATAGAACATGTGCAGAGAGAGTTAGATTTGGGTGAGGTGTGTTTAAACTGAAATCTAATTTGCAGTGTAAAAATAAAGCAGCCAGTATTTACCCTGCACAGAATCAAAATAACCTACCCAAATTTAACTCCCTCTGCACATGTTATATCTGCCCCCCACCCCCCTGCACTGCACATGTTTTTGCCCATTAGAGAAAGATTTTGCTGCTGCAATCAGGTCTGAATTAGGCCCAAAACATGGGAGAGCGCACAGCTCTTTCGGGAGTCTCCTAGATGTTTCTGGAGAATGGGTATGATTTGACCAAACTGACCAACCAATATCTTACCATGTGTTGGCATCTTAAGCAAACGGCACAAGTTTGTGAATAAGCCAAACACTACTTCTTTATGACTCAACACAGCAGTATCTGGTGGCAAATGGGCCAACCCAGCTTCACTATAGCAGTATTATGCAACACTACAGTAGTTGCATAATACTCCTACTTAGCTCCTATGAGAGACCTGGCTAACACCTGCCATAAAGCTTTTCCATCATCTCTGCACAGCGGTGTACCCTGATTGTCCAGCACTGCATGCAGTGCCGGTGACAGTTTTAGTGCTGTCCACTGTGTTATATAACAGGAAGCAGCACTGGCCAGGTAGTGAGAATGTGAAGCTCTATGTGGTCCACCTCCTCAGACTGCCGTGTGCAAAGGTCCCTCAGCAGGTCGCTGAGGTCTGCAGTGCTTATATGGAGAAAACCGTGAGTGAGAAATATGTGCTGTGGGTATGGGCTCACACACACACACACACATACATTCTCTCTCTTATGAGGAGAAATTAGGTATCGGGGCTCTACCTGGTGTAATGTGTATAACGGGCTCTATCATGGCATAACGTGTGTAACGAACGCTACCTGGCACAATGTGTTTAAGGGGCAATACTTGACGTATTGTGCGTAAGGGACTCTACCTGGTGTAATGTGTATAATGGGGCTCTACTGTGGTGTAATGTGTGTAAGGTGCTTTTCCACGACATAATGTGTGTAAGGGGTTCTACCTTGCTGTAATGTGCATAAGGGGTACTACTGTGTCGTCATTCGTGTAATCTGAATATCGTAGAGTACTGTGAAAAGTAATGTGAATTAGTACTATTATGTGGCCATGCCCATTACCCATGAAGCCACGCCCCTATATTTTTGACACACGCCTTTGGCGCGCTCTGTCCTTATTTTAAATATGGGTGTGGGTGGGTGGGCACCAATTCTATTTTTGTCACATGGCACCAAAATATCAAATTACGGCTTTATAACTCTGCACTATAAGCACCTGCACACACATCATTTCCAACAGTGGGAAACAGCAGCCACTGCCCTGTCTGAGAGAGGGGGCACCACCCCCTGGGCTTTCCTCAGTTTAGCACTCGGTCAAGCAGGCTCTGACAGCCCCAATTACACCGGTCGTGAGCTGCCTTCAATTCACAGACAGCTATTATTCAGGAAAAATTCACAGCTCTGTGAATTAGAGGCAGTGCACCGCTGTGATCAGGCAGCAGAACTCCCATATAAGTCCAGCTCAGGTGGCAATCCATAGTCAAACGCAGGGGGGTTTCCAGTTGCCCTGAAACCCCCCTTCCCCACAGCCTGGCCAGTGGCCACTACATACAGTATAAAGGGCATGATGGATCTGCTGTACATGCCCAGTGGCAGCAGATTTTCCTACCAAGTCTGCTGTGTGTGTGTGTGTCTGTGGACCTGAGTGCTCAATCGTCACACCGGTCACAGAGGCAGAACTCTGGGAGGCAACGGAGTCATCTGCCGCCGGGCTCCTGCTCTGAAGGGGGGCACTTCTCCTCCCATTCTGTGACACCATTGAATTAAGTTCATTAATAGCTGCCACTATCTCTTCAGTGGCCGACTTCCTCACTGGTCCCTGCACCTTACAAATCACACCCTTTCTCTATCGTCCTTGTGGATGCTGGGGTTCCTGAAAGGACCATGGGGAATAGCGGCTCCGCAGGAGACAGGGCACAAAAAGTAAAGCTTTCCGATCAGGTGGTGTGCACTGGCTCCTCCCCCTATGACCCCCCTCCAGACTCCAGTTAGATTTTTGTGCCCGGCCGAGAAGGGTGCAATCTAGGTGGCTCTCCTAAAGAGCTGCTTAGAGAAAGTTTAGCTTAGGTTTTTTATTTTACAGTGAGTCCTGCTGGCAACAGGATCACTGCAACGAGGGACTTAGGGGAGAAGGAGTGAACTCACCTGCGTGCAGGATGGATTGGCTTCTTGGCTACTGGACATCAGCTCCAGAGGGACGATCACAGGTACAGCCTGGATGGTCACCGGAGCCGCGCCGCCGGCCCCCTTGCAGATGCTGAAGTAAGAAGAGGTCCAGAATCGGCGGCTGAAGACTCCTGCAGTCTTCTAAAGGTAGCGCACAGCACTGCAGCTGTGCGCCATTTTCCTCTCAGCACACTTCACACGGCAGTCACTGAGGGTGCAGGGCGCTGGGAGGGGGGCGCCCTGGGAGGCAAATGAAAACCTTTTTTGGCGAAAAATACCTCACATATAGCCCCCAGAGGCTATATGGAGATATTTAACCCCTGCCAAGATTCACTAAATAGCGGGAGACGAGCCCGCCAAAAAAGGGGCGGGGCCTATCTCCTCAGCACACAGCGCCATTTTCTCTCACAGAAAGCCTGGAGAGAAGGCTCCCAGGCTCTCCCCTGCACTGCACTACAGAAACAGGGTTAAAACAGAGAGGGGGGGCACTGATTTTGGCGATATTGAGATATATATAAAGATGCTATAAGGGAAAACACTTATATAAGGTTGTCCCTATATAATTATAGCGTTTTGGTGTGTGCTGGCAAACTCTCCCTCTGTCTCCCCAAAGGGCTAGTGTGGGTCCTGTCCTCTGTCAGAGCATTCCCGGTGTGTGTGCTGTGTGTCGGTACGTGTGTGTCGACATGTATGAGGACGATGTTGGTGAGGAGGCGGAGAAATTGCCTGTAATGGTGATGTCACTCTCTAGGGAGTCGACACCGGAATGGATGGCTTATTTAGGGAATTACGTGAGAATGTCAACACGCTGCAAGGTCGGTTGACGACGTGAGACGGCCGACAAACTATTAGTACCGGTCCAGGCGTCTCAGAAACACCGTCAGGGGCGTTAAAAACGCCCATTTACCTCAGTCGGTCGACACAGACACAGACACGGACACTGAATCCAGTGTCGACGGTGAATAAACAAACGTATTTCTCATTAGGGCCACACGTTAAGGGCAATGAAGGAGGTGTTGCATATTTCTGATACTACAAGTACCACAAAAAAGGGTATTATGTGGGAGTGAAAAAACTACCTGTAGTTTTTCCTGAATCAGATAAAATAAAATGAAGTGTGTGATGATGCGTGGGGTTACCCCGATAGCAAATATTGGCGTTATACCCTTTCCCGCCAGAAATTAGGGCGCGTTGGGAAACACCCCTTAGGGTGATAAGGCGCTCACACGCTTATCAAGTGGCGTTACCGTCTCCAGATACGGCCGCCCTCAAGGAGCCAGCTGATAGGAAGCTGGAAAGATATCCTAAAAAGTATATACACACATACGGTGGTTATACTGCGACCAGCGATCGCCATCAGCCTGGAGATGCAGTGCTGGGTTGGCTTGGTCGGATTCCCTGACTGAAAATATTTTATTCATATAGAGCATTTAATAGGATGCATTCTATATATATGTACGTGAGATGCACAGAGGGATATTTGCTCTCTGGCATCAAGATAAGTACGTTGTCCATATCACCCAGAAGATGTCATGGACACGACAGTGGTCAGGTGATACAGATCCCATACGGCACATGGAAGTATTGCCGTATAAAGGGAAGGAGTTAGTTGGGGTCGGTCCATCGGACCTGGGGACCACGGCAACAGCTGGGAAATCCAACCTTTTTACCCCAAGTTACATCTCAGCTGAAAAAGACACCGTCTTTTCAGCCTCAATCCTTCCTTTCCCATGAGGGCATGCAGGCAAAAGGCCAGTCATATCTGCCCAGACATAGAGGTAAGGGAAGTAGACTGCAGCAGGCAGCCCCTTCCCAGGAAAAGAAGCCCTCCACCGCGTCTGCCAAGTCCTCAGCATGACGCTGGGGCCATGCAAGCGGACTCAAGGTGGGGGGGTAGTCTCAAGAGTCTCAGCGCGCAGTGGGATCACTCGCAGGTTGACCCCTAGATAGTACAAGTATTATCCCAGGGGTACAGATTGGAGAGTCGAGACATCTTCTCCTCGCAGGTTTCTGAAGTCTGCTTTACCAACGGCTCCCTCCGACAGGGAGGCAGCATTGGAAACAATTCACAAGCTGTATATCCAGCAGGTGATAATCAAAGTACCCCTCCTACAACAAGGAAAAGGGTATTATTTTTCCACACTATATTGTGGTACTGACGCCAGACGGCTTGGTGAGACATAGTCTAAACTGAAATCTTTGAACACTTACATAAAAGGTTCGAATCGAGATGGAGTCACTCAGAGCAGTGATAGCGAACCGGAAAAAAGGGGACTATATGGTGTCCCTGGACATCAAGGATTACCTCCATGTCCAAATTTGCCCTTCTCAACAAGGGTACCTCTGGTTCGTGGTACAGAACTGTCAATATCAGTTTCAGACGATGCCGTTTGAATTATCCACGGCACCCCGGGCCTTTTACCAAGGTAATGGCCGAAAAGATGTTTCTTCAAAGAAAAAAGGCATCTAAATTATCCCTTACTTGGACGATATCCTGAAAAGGGCAAGTTCCAGAGAACAGTTGGAGGTCGGAAGAGCACTATCTAAAGTAGTTCTACGACAGCACGACTGGATTCTAAATATTCCAAGAATCGCAGCTGTTTTCCGACGATACGTCTGCTGTTCCTAGGAATGATTCTGGGCATAGTCCAGAAAAAGGTGTTCCTCCGGGAGGAAAAAGCCAAGGAGTTATTCGACCTAGTCAGAAACCTCCTAAAACCAGGCCAAGTATCAGTGCATCAATGCACAGGAGTCCTGGGAAAAATGGTGGCTTCTTACGAAGCGATTCCATTCGGCAGATCTCAGGGGATTTGCTGGACGAATGGTCCGGATCGCATTTTCAGATGCATCAGCGGATAATCCTGTCTCCAAGGACAAGGGTGTCTCTTCTGTGGGGGCTGCAGAGTGCTCATCTTTTAGAGGGCAGCACACTCAGCATTCAGGACTGTGTTCTGGGGACCACGGATACCAGCCTGAGAGGCTGGGGAGTAGTCACACAAGAAAAAAAAAATTTCCAAGGAAGTGTGGTCAAGTCTGGAGATTTCTCTCCACATGAATATACTGGAGCTAAGGGCAATTTACAATGCTCTGAGCCTAGGAAGACTCCTGCTTCAAAGTCAACCGGTGCTGATCCAGTAGGACATCATCATGGCGGTCGCCCACGTTATCAGACGGGGCGACACAAGAAGCAGGAGGGCAATGACAGCAAGGATTCTTCGCTGGGCGGAAAATCATGTGATAACACTGTCAGCAGTGTTCATTCAGGGAGTGGGCAACTGGGAAGATTTTCTCAGCATAAATGAATTCCACCCGGAAAAGTGGAAACTTAATCTGGAAGTTTCCACATGATTGTAAACCGTTGGGAAAGACCAAAGGTGGTTATGATGGCGTCCCACCTGAAGCGCCAGGTCAAGAGACACTCAGGCAATAGCTGGGACGCTCTGGTAACACCGTCGGTGTACCAGTCGGTGTATGTGTTCCATCCTCTGCTTTTCATACCCAATGTATTGAAAATGATAGGAAGGAGAGGAGTAAGAACTATACTCGTGGCTCCGGTTTGGCCAAGAAGGACTTGGTTCCCGGAACTTCAAGAGATACTAAGAAGGGTCTTGATTCGGCAAGAACCGTGTCTGTTCCGGGACTTACCGCAGCTGCGTTGACGCCAAGGCGGGTGAACGCCGGATCCTAAGGGAAAGAGGCATTCCGGAAGAGGTCATCCCTACCCTGGTCAGAGCCAGGAAGGAGGTGACCGCACAACATTATCACCACTTAGGTGAAAATATGTGCCAGGGTGTGAGTCCAGGAAGGCTCCACGGAAGAATTTCAACTAGGTTAATTTCTACATTTCCTGCAAACAGGAGTGTCTATGGGTCTCAAATTGGGTCCATTAAGGTTCAAATTTCGGCCTGTTGATTTTCTTCCAGAAAGAAATTGGCTTCAGTTCCTGAAGTCCAGAAGTTGTTAAGGGAGTACTGCATATACAGCCCCTTTGATGTCTCCAGTGGCACTGGGCGATCTCAACGTAGTTTTGGGATTCCTAAAAAATCACATTGGTTTAAACAACTCAAATCTGTGGATTTGATATATCTCACATGGAAAATGACCATGCTGTTGGTCCTGGCCTCGGCCAGGCGAGTGTCAGAATTGGCGGCTTTATCTCACAAAGCCATATCTGATTGTCCATTCGGACAGAGCAAAGCTGCGGACTCGTCCCCAGTTTCTCCTTAAGGTGGTGTCAGCGTTTCACCTGAACCAGCTTATTGTGGTACCTGCGGCTACTAGGGACTTGGAGGACTCCAAGTTGCTGGATGTTATCAGGGCCCTGAAAATATAGTTTCCAGGTTGGCTGGAGTCAGGAAATCTGACTTGCTGTTTATCCTGTATGCACCCAACAATGCTGGGTGCTTCTGCTTCTAAGCAGTCGATTGCTCGTGGGATTGGTAGCACAATTCAACTTGCACATTCTGTGGCAGGCCTGCCACAGTCTAAATCTGTTAAGGCCCATTCCACAAGGAAGGTGGGCTCATCTTGGGCGGCTGCCCGAGGGGTCTCGGCATTACAACTTTGCCGAGCAGCTACGTGGTCGGGGGAGAACACGTTTGTAAAATTCTACAAATTTGATACTCTGGCAAAAGAGGACCTGGAGTTCTCTCATTCGGTGCTGCAGAGTCATCCGCACTCTCCCGCCCGTTTGGGAGCTTTGGTATAATCCCCATGGTCCTTTCAGGAACCCCAGCATCCACAAGGACGATAGAGAAAATAAGAATTTACTTACCGATAATTCTATTTCTCGGAGTCCGTAGTGGATGCTGGGCGCCCATCCCAAGTGCGGATTATCTGCAATACTTGTACATAGTTATTGCTAACTAAATCGGGTTATTGTTGTTGTGAGCCATCTTTTCAGAGGCTCCGCTGTTATCATACTGTTAACTGGGTTCAGATCACAGGTTGTACAGTGTGATTGGTGTGGCTGGTATGAGTCTTACCCGGGATTCAAAATTCCTCCCTTATTGTGTACGCTCGTCCGGGCACAGTACCTAACTGGAGTCTGGAGGGGGGTCATAGGGGGAGGAGCCAGTGCACACCACCTGATCGGAAAGCTTTACTTTTTGTGCCCTGTCTCCTGCGGAGCCGCTATTCCCCATGGTCCTTTCAGGAACCCCAGCATCCACTACGGACTCCGAGAAATAGAATTATCGGTAAGTAAATTCTTATTTTTTATTATACTGTAGATACACATTTTACAAGTGTCATACCTAAGATTAGAAACCACGACCTATTAGACTGGAAGCAAACACCTTACTGATGAAGCTATTTGCTCCTGTATAGGAAATATGAGAATTTTAACTATATGAAGTTACTTCTCTGACAATTACATGTAACTTCATATAGTTAGAATTTTCATGCTTCCCCTACAGGAGCAAATAGCTCCATCAGTAAAGTGTCTCCTGTTAGTGTAACAGGTCATGGGTTCTAATCCTGGGTATGACTGCTAAGAAATGTGTGATTTAAAATAAAAGACAATTAAATGTATAAATACAGTATATAATTTTTTTTCAGAACACTCCACACACACACATATGTATATATATACGCACATCTACATACATATATTTATCTTAATATAGTAAATAGGGGGGCACCAATATTTATCTTGCCTTCGGGCAACTGGGACGAACTTACGCCACTGCCAGAGGCAGAACTCTGGGAGGCAACGGAGTCATCTGCCGCCGGGCTCCTGCTCTGAAGGGGGGCACCTCTCCTCCCATTCTGTGACACCATTGAATTAAGTTAATTGATAGCTGCCGCTGTCTTTTCAGTGGCTGACTTCCTCACTGTTCCCTGCACATAACAAATCACACCCTCTTTGTTATACTGAATATACACATTTTACAAGTGTCACACCCAGGATTGGAAACCATGACCTATTACACTGGAAGCAGACACCTTACTGATGAAGCTGTTTACTCCTGTATAGGAAATATGAGAATTCTAACTATATGAAGTTACTTCTCTGACAATTACACGTAACGTCATACAGATAGAATTCTCATGCTTCCTATACAGGAGCAAATAGCTCCATCAGTAAAGTGTCTGCTGTTAGTGTAACAGTTCATGGGTACTAATCCACTGCTAAGAAATGTGTGATTTAAAATAAAAGACAATTAAATGTATAAATACAGTATATAATTTTTTTTCAGAACACTCCATACACACACACACACACACACACACACACACACACACACACACACACACACATACATACATACATACATATATTTATCTTAATATAGGAAATAGGGGGGCACCAATATTTATCTTGCCTCCGGGCGACTGTGACGAACTTACGCCACTGGTTATAACCCTTGATATATTTGAAAGTTTCTATCATATCCCCCCTTTCCCTTCTCTACTCCAAACTATACATATTGAGATTTCTTAGTCTTTCTGGGTATGTTTTGTGATGTAGGCCATGCACCATTTTAGTTGCCCTTCTTTCTACAGTTTCTAATGTATCAATATCCTTTTGAAGATATGGCCTCCATAATTGAACACAGTATTCTAGATGAGGCCGTACCAATGACCTATACAGTGGCATTATTACTTCTTTCTTTCTGCTGCTGATTCCTCTCCCAATGCAGCCAAGCATCTGACTAGCCTTCCTCATTGCTTTGTTACACTGCTTACCTGCCTTTAAGTCATCTGAAATAGTGACTCCTAGATCCCTTTCCTCCTCAGTAGTTTCCAGTATAGTGCCATTAATACTATATTTAGCCTTTGGATTTTTGAGACCCAAGTGCATGATTTTGCATTTTTTTGGCATTAAACTGTAACTGCCACACTCTTGACCATTCCTCTAGTCTACCTAGATCCTCGGTTATTTATTTTACCCCACCTGGTGTGTCTACCCTGTTGCATACCTTTGTGTCATCTGCAAAAAGGCATACTTTCCCTTTAATGCCATTTGCAATGTCACCAATAAAGATATTAAAAAGCACTGGTCCAAGTATAGATCCCTGGGGTTCTCCACTGGTAACATTTCCCTCCTGTGAATGCACTCCATTTAGCACAACTCTCTGTTTTCTATCGTTCAACCAAGATCTTATCCATTCAATAATCCTAATATCTAATCCCAAACTTTCAAGTTTATTTAGCAGTCTGCGATGTGGAACAGTGTCAAAAGCCTTACTAAAGTCTATATAAGCTATATCCATGGCTCCACCTTTATCCATCACTTTAGTCACACAGTCAAAAAAGTCAATAAGATTTGTTTGACATGATCTCCCCCCAGTGAATCCATACTGTTTGGGATCCTGTAAATTGCCGGATTTGAGATAATCTACAACTCTTTCTTTTAAGAGTGTTTCCATCAATTTCCCTACTACTGATGTAAGACTCACTGGTCTGTAGTTGTTTGCCTCTTCCTTGCTTCCACTTTTGTGCAGTGGGACTACGTTTGCTCTTTTCCAGTCCTCTGGAATTACTCCTGTAGCTAATGACTGGTTGAATAATTTTGTCAGTGGTGCTACCAGCACCTCTTTAAGTTCTTTTAGTATCCTTGGATGTATCCCTTCCTGCTGTTCCTCAGGCAGTGGGGCCCACCCTGCTCCCTTTGTTGAGCCAGGTGTCTGACTTTGCTCAAAAGGGTCAATGCAGTGGAACAGAGGAAAACTCATTGCTGCTCTAGGCAGCGGTGGGCACCTTAGTCCCCTGGGGCCCTGGTGCAATGAACCTGCTGCACCAATGGTAGTTCCACCTCTGAGTCCATGGTACTCCGTATTCAGTGGTGCAAGTAGAAAAAATGTCTTACGGGTACGTGTGCGCATGCCAAAAAATGGTGTGGCCAAATGCCACATGGGGCGTGGTCAATGAAAATGGGGGCATGATACATGTATGGGGGGAGGGGCAGAGACACATATGACCCCAATAGTGCCAGATATATATTGCCCCACAGTGCCAGATATACATTGCCCCACAGTGCCAGATATACATCGCCCCACAGTGCCACATACACATTGCCTCACTGTGCCAGATACACAAATGCCCCCAGAGTGCCAGATACACATTGCCCCACAGTGCCAGATACACAAATGTCCCCAGAGTTCCAGATATACATTGCCCCACAGTGCCAGATACACATTGCTCCACAGTGCCAGATACACAAATAACCCCACTGTGTCAGATATACATTGCCGCCCAGTGCCAGATACAGAAATGCACCCACAGTGCCAGATATGCCCCCAGTGCCAGATACACATGTCCCCCCAGTAGCAGATATGCCCTCAGTGTCAGATATGCCCCCAGTGCCAGTTACACATGTCCACGCAGTGCCAGATATTCCCCAAGTGCCAGATACACATGTCCCCGCAGTGTCAAATATGCCCCCAGTGCCAGATACACATGTCCCCCCATTGCCAGATATGCCCCAGGTGCCAGATATCCCCCAGTGCCAGATACACATGTCCCCCCATTGTCAGATATGCCCCCAGTGCCAGATATGCCCCCAGTGCCAGATACACATGTCCCCGCAGTGCCAGATATGCCCCCAGTGCCAGATACACATGTCCCGTAGTGCCAGATATGCCCCAGTGCCAGATACACATGTCCCCCCATTGCCAGATATGCCCACAGTGCCAGATATCCCCCAGTGCCAGATATGCCCCCAGTGCCAGGTATACATGCCCCCAGTGCCAGGTATACACAAAGCTCCCCCCCCCCTGCTGCTCACCGCAGCCCTCGCCTCTCCTTCCCCTCAGTGTCCGGCGGGTGCGGGTGGCTCAGTTCAATTCAGCGCCGATCCGTGAGCCAATCAAAGCTCGCGTCCGCGAGCTCTGATTGGCTCATGGGCGGCACTGAATCAAACGAAGACACTGAGGGGCAGGAGAGGCACAGGCTGCGCTCTCCTCCCCTCACATCAGCGGCGGTGCGGCGGGAAGCGGCGGTGCGGTGGTGAGCGGCGGTGAGCAGCAGAGGGAGGGAGGGACGGGGAGCGGCGGCCCGTTGGTGTGGGTACGGCGTACCCACGGCTAAATTTTTAAGGGTAAGCCGTACCCACCCGTACCCGCACACTTGCACCGCTGTCCGTATTGCCCTGGTCTCATTAGGGAAGATGGGATGACAAGTTTTAAGGGTCCCAGCACCAACATGAAATCAATATTATTCACATTGAGAAATAGTCCCAGAAGCCAACATAGCATTAATGAACATTACAATTATATTTACATCTCTCCATCTAAAATTAGTATTTACCACCATAACCCTACTAGATTATAGAAATCGCCACACCAATAAATTATTCTCTCTCACTAACCATTAAGTGACTAACATTTAATACAACCTCCATACAACCCTGTATCACCTTAGTATCCCACAACAGGGTACTTTTGGTGGTACAAACTAAAAAATACACAAAATATATATTCAAATGTAATTAATTATACAGTATCTTAGTTTTAGGCCCTCATTCAGTATGGGCCGGAGATCGAATTCTCCTGACCCATGCAGTACTATTCACGTGCATCGGCCGCAATACGTGTGCATGGGCTGTCATACTGCGGTGGCATTCAGGAAAGATGGACTGCAATATGATTGACAGCGGCAAGCGTTGGGTGGGTGGCGTCATGGAGTTCGGGGGGGGGGGGGGTTTCAGGGAAAAATGCAGGTGTGCCAAGAACGTTATCGGGGCGGCTGCTTGATGTCATCACACGCACCTGCTCTGATAAAAAAAATGGCAGCAATTCACCTGCCTTCGCAGTTAAGCTGCGCCGGCAGGGGGCTATGCTTAAATTGTAGGGCCACCGATGCGGTCGCAATGAAACTGCAGCTAATTTTGTTTTTCTAGCAAAACTGCAACTCATGCTGAATAAGGTCCTTGTTACTGTTGAGAAAACTACTAGTACTACTATAGTGGTTTAGAGGACTGTGATAATTTAGGATTCCCATTGCTGTAGGAATGCATCTCAGCTAAAATGAAATAAACTTCTTCAGCACAAGGAAAACATCTTCAAATGATACAGAATTTGGTTTTTATGCAAATATAAGTACATTCCATTGTATAGCTGCAGAGCACAATATCAGAGTGAGTCTGGTTTGTCAGAAACAATTTCAGACTTCATTCTCAGGTGATACTTTTTTTTTAGCTGGAATGTGCAGGGAATGAGAGATACTGTATGCTGGGAAAAGCTGAGCGACCATTCCACTGTGCTGCAAAATAAACATTTCAGCTCAGCTATGGGTCTGTTGTTTAATTTACCGCAGCTTTTAAAGAGACAAAAGTGAACAGAGTGAGATTGGAATAAAAGGAGATCATTTAAACAGCTTCTACAAAGTGCAGGTTTAGATAACTCAATTAGGCATCGCTAGATTGTAATATGTTTACTGAGGTGTCTCAGTCAAAGAAACAATTGCAACACTTCATCACATTAAGCTTCTGGGCTCAGTCCAATTACCAGTTAAGGAGGAGAGTTGCCGTTTCAGTGGCATATAGACACCGGCAATGACACCGCAGTTTGTTCCCCTCGCGGCCCGATCTCACCTTGGAATAGCAGATTTTTGTATGCAGTCCATTAGGCCGATAGAGAGTTTAATACAAATCAGACTTAATTCATCCTGTATTGGGTACCTGGAACTAAGGAGTCTATTCAGACCTGGAGGCAGCCGCACTTTCGCGCGCAGCGGTCACATCCAAGGGTGCTGCACACGCACAGCATCTACAGTGCACGTGCGTGACCCTTCACTATGCGGCCGCATCCCAGAAGGATGTGGCCGCAAGGTGATTGTCAGCGGGAGGGTATTGACCCAGTGTTTTGTGGGCGTGGTGGGCAAAACAGGGACGTGTCAGGTGCATTTTTGGGATGACTGCATGACGTCACATTCAGCTGTCAAAGTCAGAAAAATATCACGCTACACATTGCCATATTTGCACCTCATGCGTGTCCCCGCTGCGAGTGCATGGGCTCTCCCGTGCGTGCGCATACTCGCTGTTGCGTGCACCCGCAGGCGCACAGTATGCGCATTTACGGTAAAGTTTATGTGCGTCTAGCGGGCGACTCGTTCGTAACATATTTTAACCATATAATGTATTTTGTAGATTATGGTCCCTTTGATAGAATCTGAAAGTTTAGTTAATGTAGCATGTTCATAAACAAAGAGATCCCTCTTTGTTTGATACGAAGGGTCAGACAGGGGTTATACAGTGGTGTTTAGTATCCATCGGAAGAGTATTTAATTAGCAATATTCCGGTGTTGGTTTGAAGCGGATTAATCGCTCGTGCGAATAGTTATGGACATAAGAAGTTTATGGACATTTACTATTATTTGCACTTTATTATCCATGCGGCGGGAAACCTAGTTTCCCACCCACCTGAGCAGTTGGAAATAGTCACAGCCCACCTGTATGAATCAACCTATGACCTTTTGTTATAATGTGAAGACGAATTCCTGTGTCCAATGAACAATAAGAATATAGGGACCATTGTACTGTATTGTGTGTAGTGTATAAAAGGACAAGCCGATCTGGGCCAGCTCGCTATTCTCTTCAACGGTTCTCATTGCTGATAATCGGGAGCTGGATATCCAGAAGGCGCATGCGATTGTTTCCCTTTGTGCGTAAGTTTCTCTGCAACCATATTGCCTTTATTGTTATTGTGAGCCATATCTCTCTCTCTCTCTTCTCCTCTTTCTCTCTCTTTCTCTTAAGTGTTATTGTACTGCTATTGTATTTCATGTGTAGTTATCTGGTTAGGTAGTCAATGTTATTTTGGTAGTGTATGACTTGTATTGTATTATTCTTTTGCAAATAGAACGTTCATATAAGGTGTTAGAACTCTTAGCCGTGAGCGAACGTGACGCTCGTGCGTCTCGACCACGGCTAAGCGATTGTTACGCAACGTGCGTACACTTACGGTATTCCTTATGCCAATAGCATACTGTGTTCTTTCACCTTTTAGAGGGTTTTAAGTAAGATAAATATTAGGCTTTATCAATTGGCGGCTCGTCCGTCCTTCACATATCTGCACTAGGTAATTTCAGCAGACATTATCGATCAGCAAAGGGCGGGAGGTAATATACCTCGTAGTGCTGACCCGATAAGCGTCTGCTTCGCTTAGTAAAGGGTGCTGAAGGAATCCGGAACCGGAGGTAAGAACAATACGCTAGTGTCTTTTAAAACTGTTTTTTTTCTTCTCTCTCTGTTCTGTCTTGCGTACACACGCACGCACGCACGCACGCACGCATACATCTGCATTTTTTTTTCATTCGTGTATTTTCACATATCACTCTCTTGTTTGCCATTTCACAATTGATAACGTGCTAAGAAAGATTGTTGCTATTAGTAGTTAAAGAGTAAAGGTAATACATTAAGGGGTAATTTGTAAAGCATGCACACAGCTTTGCCTAAGATACAAGGAGAGACTTGTGTGGTGCTCGGTAGATGAATACAATTAAAGATCATCTACATTGATAAACGTGTTAACTGTATTTCTGTGGACATATCTGGCTGGCATACACGTGTCTCTAACAAAAGGGTGAGACAAGCGTACGCAACACAAAGGCCGACGCACGCAGCGTATATTACGCAACGGAGCGTCCGGGTACGCCCACATAATTCAAAACACACGATAGTATTATTTTTAACAGGCGAAAAGGTGGCAACGCGATAAATAGCGCAAGTCAATTTTAGTGTCCGAAATTTAAACTAATAGATCCTTCTCTAAATTTATGACTCATCTGGTCTAAAGGAAAGAAATTTCTGCGCAGAAATAGAAACAAAAGTAAAGTGTACATGTGGTGAGTGAGTGTTTGTATATATATGTTTTTACAATTTTTGGATTGAACCACAAGAAGTCGAGTTCTCGTGAGGTACATACATGTAAGTGACGTGCATGGTGGCTGGGGAGGCATCCCTTGTTAAACATAAATTTGAGCATTAGAGTATAGCAGACCAGGAGGTCTACTGTAGCACAGACCAGGAGGTCCGGAACAGACCAGGAGGTCTAGGTACAGCAGACTAAGAAGTCCGCTATAGAGAAAAGTAGCACAACACCAAGAAGGGTTGGTGCGGAACCCATATAGGCCATTGAAGCTCAGGCTGAAGGAATTCGCAGCTGCAATTTTCGATTCCACTGGTCGCTCCGCACATAAGATTAGTTGCTTATGTGCAGAACGATTGTACCGCACGTAATTGTGTGCATTAGTTAGTAACCTGACCGGTACCATTTGCGTACGAAAGGGGTCATAAACGCTATTTGTACACTCTAACGTGATTTGTGTAATTTTTTTATTTTAAGGGTGGTTCGCTGGTCACTCGGGAACTATCCAACAACCGATACTTTCTGGGGACTGGTAGGTCCAACACGCCCCAGTAAGTAAAGGTTCATAGGGGCCCTAGGTTGGGTACAACAGCTCTGGATACAGTGATTGCAGTACTGGCCAACGTGGGCGAGGAGTGAGTGGAGTACTCGGTAAACTTCGCCGCCGGCCTGCCCCGGACATCTTGGTTTTTGTAAGGGTTCGCTGAAGACCCTGATTTGAAGGTCAGAGGTAGTGAAAGCAACACCTGCAAGTTATGGGGGCCAGTTGTTCAGGTAGGGGGCGATCAACCTCGGTTCGGGTTGACTCAGCACACACACAGGTTTTATGTGATGAATGGGAAAGAATGACTGTACATGACGGGGAGAAGTTCCCAAGAGTAGGCAGCTTTAGCCCAGATGTGTTACAATATCTAAGGAGAAGGATAGGTCTCATTAAATCAACAAAGAGACGGATCAAACATTATGACTATTTAAAATTGTGGCAACAGGAAAGTGAAATGCAAAGAAGTTTAACTGACATATCTGACTCTCATCTTGGGAGGAGAGACATGGCAATGGAGAGGATTATGGTTGCAGAGAAAGGCACAATGTTGTACGATAAAAATGCACTTAGTAACTGTATTAAGGATGAAAGTAACAAATGTAATAATGTTTATGAAAATGAAAGTGTAAAAATTACAAATGTTAACCTGTGCAAGTCGCACCCCATGTCAAACTTCCCTCAGGACTACAAGCAAGAACGTGAGCCCAGCACGATGTCGGCACCTTTTCCAGCAGCCATCACACAAGACATCCAGGTGGACACGACCAAATCGGTAAAGGCAATAATCAAACCCCCTAACGGAGGGTCAGGTGAGGTCGTGTCCACAGGTACGTACAATGTTTTATGTCACGCACAAACAAATGTACCCCATATTGTAAGACCAACACAAGATGATGTAGTTGAATTTGATCCTGTCAGGGTGATCACAGTCCCCAATGGGAAGACTGACGATCAGGAAATCATTCCCGTCAAGGACAGTGCAATGCGCCGTCCCTGGTCCCGGACCGAATTGAGATCAATTATGTCTGAATTTCCTGATCCTAGGAAAAATCTAGTCGCATGTCAAAGGTTTATTAAAGAACTAGGAAACGCCACAGAGTGTATTGACTTGTATTGTATTATTCTTTTGCAAATAGAACGTTCATATAAGGTGTTAGAACCTAATACCGGTATCTGTGTATTTATTATATTTCTAAGTATTCTCAGAGCGTCGGAGACTCTCGTACAGCTTTCAAGTTAATAAGGTTACACTGTGTTGCATTTACACCCTATCATTGCACGAAGGTTTACTGTATAGATACATTGTTCAAGGAATAGTTGTTAAGGTTTAACACTGTGAGCGTCAGTGCCGCTTGTGATCTCCTCGTGGTCCCGAGCGTCCGCTACGCTAATAGCGTATCATTACGTTAGTCGGCAGCCTATAGCGTGCTTGCCTGTGCTCTCTTAGCCGTGAGCAAACGTGACGCTCGTGCGTCTCGACCACGGCTAAGCGATTGTTACGCAACGTGCGTACACTTACGGTATTCCTTACACCAATAGCGTACTGTGTTCTTTCACCTTTTAGAGGGTTTTAAGTAAGATAAATATTAGGCTTTATCACAGCAACTCCAAGAAAAAAGAGGCGCCTGATCGCCTTTCCAGCGCAGCTAGGCTGCGCATGCAGGAGTCAACCTTAAACTGTTGTGCATCACGGGGCGGCACCGCACACATGCTGTGTGGCATTGCCATGTGCTGGGTAGCCCCAGCATATGAGTAGATGTACGCAGAACTTGCTACGGGAAGCAAGCTCTGCGTCCATCTCTGAATAACCCTGTAAAAATGTGGATTCCCCCATATGCAGCATTGTACGCATCTCTCCTGTCCGTATGCTTGGTTTTATACAATTATCAAGAGAGCGCACAATGGACCTAAATCAGCATGGAACGCTGCTGCGGCATTCGCATGCTGATGCCCTGCGAAGTGTGCGCACGCGCAGAAGCCGCACTGTGCGTGCGCACACTGAGACATGTGACGGCATCTCACATATGCAAATGCCTCTGATTGACTGACAAGCAGAGACATTCGCGGGGCGGTAGGGGGCATCATGGTGGCATTTAAGGGGCATTGTAGTGGCGTTGGGGGGAGTGGTCCAGACAATGCAGGCGTGTTTGGACTGTTTGTGGGGGGGCACGGCAACATACACAGCCGCTGCAACCTGAAACATGGCGGGTAACAATTTGCCTTAGCCGCCGTGTGATGTTTTCGCATGTGTGTGGAGGGGGGGCTGGATCCGGCATGTGGAGCGGAATTGCCCTGTGCTGTGGTCCCCCCACATGTCAGTGTACTGGATCGTAGATGTGCGATTTTTCGCACATACACGATCCACGCTGAATTAGGCCCAATGACACAATGTGTCTGGAAACAGACGTATTTATGCTTACACATAACTTCATAGCCTGCAATTCCATTTTCATATCCTCAGTGAATACTGGATTTGCATATGACTCTGCATCGCCCATAGTTGTGCATGACATGCATTATATGCTCCGCAAACAGCCTGCTTTGAACTCTGCATCAGACATTGTTTACAGTGGTGAAACGATTACAAATAGCAGTGACACCCGACATATGGGAAAAAGCTGCAGCTACCCTACAACAGACTGACATTTTTATGTTATACAGTTTAGAAAAATAGGTTGCCATAGTTGCATAACCTTTCTTCAGTGTACCAGTTCTACTAAATGTCACACTTGCCAGCTCCACAGTGATGAACAAACACCAGCAGCATGGGATATATTCATGTCACCGGCGGTCAGGAGACCGACAGTCACGTAACCTCCCCCTACATCCCGCTCTCTCACAATCCCGATGGTCGGCATGCCGACCAACAGGGACTATGCCCACTCGTGGTTGTCCATGACACCCATAGAGTGGGTATAGAACCCGTCCGAGCCCGCAGCATGGCGAGCGAGGCTAGTCCGCAAGGGGAATGTTGCACTCCCCCCCGCCGAGATTCCGCTGCCGGGATCCCAGCGTCGGTATGCTGACCACCGGTCAAGCATACCAGACCCCAGCAGCATCGCTGCTTCCCCACAATCTCTGCACTTGGAATGGTCCCACACCGCACACCCTGCACACATTTATTTAATATTTACTCTCCAGAGTCCCCAAACAGTGCAGGCTGAGGAAAACACTGGGAAAATGGTGCAGCGGGTATTTTCCTGGCGTTTTGCACATGTGCAGTTAGAAATTTTGCCACGCCATGGAGAACTTCGTATGTGCACTAGACTCTGCGGTCTCCTAGTGACCCCAGTGCCCAGAGTCTCTGAGATGCTGGCTGAAGAGGAGGGAGCCCAGACAGAAACGGCACATAGGTCCCCTCCTGTCTTAATACGTCCTGGGCATTTCTGTAATTCTCAGCAATGGTGGTTCCGCCCCTTCTGCATGGTGTCATGTGGTCACTGGGGGGCATGAACGGCACTGGGCACAAGGCCACCCAGTTATGGAGCTGCAGGGTAGGGGTCGTTGTTGGCAGCACTTGTCAATTATTTATTTTAATTACTATCACTTGCAGCTTCCCCCCTTTTTGAAGGCCAGAAACTCCTGACCGCCCCTGTATAATACCCCCACCCCTTCTGTCGCTAATACAGTACCTATAAAACATTAATGAACTCAACTTGATATCTCTTTATTATTCAGTCACACTGTCCTTTATTACAGTACATTTGAAGTAGCTGACATACCCGGGATTCTAACCCATTTCCTGTGGTATTGCAGTCAGACAATCTATTCATTGAGCTATCTGCCCTTGCATAGAAAGGTAGATAATTCTAAGCTAGAGAATTCTAACTATTTGAAGCTTACCTTGTACTTTGTGAAAAAATGATCAGTGTTGCAGCTGAGCAGATCTATGTAGTGTGTGAATGCAACAGTTTTTAGATTTGAAGCCTGTGTATGGCAGTATATTGAAATTTGTTAGTTAATAAAGGGTATTGTTCCCCACAAGGCATGCCACCTTATGCCCCTATTGGAAAAACGGGGGGGGGGGGGGGGGGGGCAATTCTCTTTCTGGCACAGGGCACCAAAAATTCAAGTTACGGCTCTGCGGAGCTGACCAGCGTGACCCATTATGGTGGAGACCGTAGTTTACAGATAACTGAAAACTAATCCTGGCTCACAACAAAACGATAATTTGAGTTCTCTGTTGTCATTTGTCTTCAGTTTCTGAGTTACAATGAAAAAAATGAACTCCTCCAGTAAGTTGGTTGGTACTCTTGTTATAGAAGTGATGGATGTCATAGCTATTAATTATTCCGCTCATTACAACTCCACGGATAAATCATTTTTGCCTGGAGTCTGTCACTTTGTACTCAGTAGGGTAGTACACACTGTGCAGGACTACTCAAAGTGCTAGTCTGATTTCAGTCGCAGTTACATTAGAAATCTTTGATGGTTCATAAGTATATTTACTTTAGTTTTACAATAAATAACAGTAATCTTTAGGATTTTTACATAAAAAATAATGATATAATGGTCATTGACATGTTTACCACATTTTACGCTAATGAACGGTGCAGAAAACTGAATCAGCTTATAAGGCTGATTCAGAGAGGGACGCAGCTGCACGACTGTATGCAGCGGCCACATCCATCTGGTCTGTGCACGCGCACTGGCCATAGTGCATGCGCACTGGCTGCAAGATGATTGAGAGCGGCAAGCGGTGACGCAGCATTTTGTAGGTGTGGCGGGCCAATCAGGGACATGCCAGGAGTATTTTTGGGGCAGTTGCGTGACATCACACGCAGCTGCTCTGATTTAAAAAAATGGCTGCGCTGATAGGATGTCAACCTTAATTCGATGCATCCGCAACTACACTACGGACGCATCATGAGGCAGCACCACACACATGCTGGGCGGCCTTGCCCTGTAGTGAGCGGATGTGAGGAGGTGGACGCAAATCTTGCTGTGTATGCAACGATCTGCCTCCATCTCTGAATAAGGTCCATAGTCCAATATTGGAATGTGAGATACCAAACTATTTATTTTCCTTGTATTCTATTATATTCTATTATAAATTAACCTGCAATACTTTAACAGAAAAAAAGTCATAACGAGACATAAATATAGCATAATATATCTTTGATACAATGAATTGTGATCCACTGGAAATAATATATGATGTGCCACAAAGCTCCCTTCAAGAGGAAGATGATTAGAAGCACTCAAAAACCACAATAAAACTCCTTAGAAAAATGATGAGATGCTAAATAGTCATGCAACACCTTCCATTCACCTCTTATGTGAAAGCACTCACAAAATAAATGATACATACTGGCATATCAATCATACTGTATAGCTGGATTCGGGAAATTTATCTTTATCCACTACTTTTTTTTTTTTTTTTTCACTTTTCCACAATTTTAAGAACTTCAAATCACTCTTGTGGAAAACAATACTGCATCCTGCATAATACCTTATTTATTATTGCAACACAATAAATCCAAACATACACACTGATATTTGATATGTGATCATTCAAAAAAAGAAAAGATAAACACTCTGGGGAAATGGTGGTTTCCTCTACCAGAAGAACGTAGGATTATTATATGAGCAGTTATAGAGTGAAGCAACAACTCTAACAGGTACCGGGTGCTGCCTGGCACCTATTTCCACTGAAAATGGTAACAATATTAAGACAGAGTATCTCCAATATTTCCTGATGCACAAACACATCTCGTATTCTGCTTGAAGGCTTTATAAAGGATAATGTACAGGAGGCATTCCCAACCTTGGTTTTCAAGGCATGCTAACAGTCCACGTTTTAGTGCTATCCAGGCTGGAGCACAGTTAACTTAATTAGTTCCTCAGTTATTTTAATTTAACCATCTGTGCTGAAGCCTAGATATCACTAAACCTGCATTGTTAGTGTGCCTTGAGGACCGAGATTGGGAATGCCTGGTGTACAGTTCAAAACCCATTATAAACTCTTTCTTCTGAAACTGAATAAATTGATCCTGCCCACCCTGGGGTAGATGTACTAAGCAGTGATAAAAGTGGAGAAGTGAGCCAGTTGACCAATCAGCATTTATGTAAAACATTTATAATTTGCACTCTAGAAAAGTATAAAGAGCAGCTGATTGGTTGCCGTGGGCAACTTTTCCACTGGCTCACTTCTCCACTTTTATCACTGCTTAGTACATGACCCTCAGAACATGTAGAAACACATTGGGGGATATCCAATTATCCCCGTTAAAACATCAGGTCCGAAAAACGTCCGTTTATCAGACTTTTTTCCGATGTTTCACCGATTTTTTTTTCTTCTACAGGCTATCCTGTTAAATCGCGTGTAAAAAAAAAAAACCCTTTCTCCCGAAAACACACAAGTTCAGTGAAACCTGTGTGTTTTCGGGTGAAACAGCCCTGTTTTTGGACAAAAACGGGTCTGTTTCCGGGGATTCTGCTTTGCCTGCCAGAGGCCGGTGAAACAAAATCCCTGAAAAGCCGGCGCGCGCCGCAACTTATCGGGGCTAATTAGATAGCCCCGGCAGGACAATTAGCCCGGTAAAAAAACAGGGCTAATTGGATATCCCCCATTGTGTGATGGCACTCTGTTGGCTTTTTTGGACTGAAATCTGATAAAACTATGCAGGTTGCTTGAAGGTCAGCACATGCCAATATGTTACTCATCTGATTCCTGATGATCAGTTAATGGATACTGATTACATACTGGATATAAATGTATTTCTATGAATTATGTTTGCATGTTTTCTTCACAAAACTGACTGAAACGAGGTTAGGGTGTTTTGCCTGTTCTAGATACAATATTACAATATTGATAATCTTTACAGATCATAGATAGTCTTCTGAATAACTTTATGCTGAATTTGGAAAACACAAAACAAAGTTCTATTGCTAAATGCAACTATATCATGCCCCAGGGAAGTAGTTTGAGACTAAGGGCCTAATTCAGGTCGCATCGCATTTCGTTGACGGGACCCCTGCACACATGCGCAGGTCCCGTCCTGTGCATACGCCCACAGTTAATGCGGTCAGCCTGCATTAACTGTGAATGCCTCTGCTTGATTAACAGAGGTGTTTGCGGGGCGGAGGGCAGCAATCAAAGTGTTTTCGGGGCATGTAGGTGCCATTTTTGGGGAGGCTGCTTGTCATCACACGCAGCCGCTCAGATAAAAAAAAAAATGGCGGCAGGACTCCTGCCGTCGCAGCCAGGCTACGCTGGCAGGAGGCATCCACAGTTTCTGCAATCACGCTCTAGTTGCATTGTGATCGCAATTAGAGTGTGATCACAGTGGGTGGGCGGTGGGTACCATGCTGGGTGACCTAGCCCTGTGATGGCTCCCCACCTCGCATGCGATTGCAAGGATTGCAGATTCTGTTAAAAAGCAGAAACTGCAATCCTTGATGAATTAGGCCCTAAGGCACCTCTCATTGTCAATGCCCCTATGGAGTTAATTCTACAAAACAGAAATGAAAAAATCATGGCACTATGGTTATAGTGGTGGTTGGGAATGGGTTTAAGTGAGAATGGGTTTCAGTTACCCCCAATTTGCTAGACTATCAGTAATGCCATGTTGCATTCTCTGCAGAGTGTATCAAACCTCCAACCACTTGACTAAATATATTCGAAAAAAGTTCTGAGTCAGCATGTTTTAAGTATGGGAACAAGCATGGGTCATTTTGGCATCCAAATGTATACCATTTTTGTTTTTTCATAATGGTATATGAGAGATTGTATTCCTATTCTCCTCATTTGCCCAGGTACGAATAATTGGATTATTCTTGAACAAATACAGTAAATTACAAAAATCTCCCAATTTACCATTAACCACAGAAACAAGCATAGGGACGCTACAGATGTGTGTTGATACATCTAGCTTCAATATGCCACACATCAAGAGATGCCTGGCGTGAATGAGCAGCCAGTTCCCGTGCAACTCTACTAGCGTCAGGCATCTTAGTCGAAATGTGACGCGACTAGGATGCAACAGGAGACTGTGCTGATTAATTTGATATGCAACACTTGTATATCTGTGTGTGACTGAGTCTGTATATGAAGCACAGTTGAACTTGGTATGGCAAAATGGCTGCAACTGCTACATTGTAGCACAGATTCAGAGACCCAGATGCACACAGATATACAAGTGTCGCATATCAAATGAATCAGCAGAGTGCTTCCTAGTTGCATCACATTGTGTCGCGACTAAGATATTTTCGGCAAAAAAGATGCCTGATGCTAGCAAAGTCTCAACTGCGATTGCATCGCTGAACTGTGGATGACCCCTGCCTGCGCAGCGTGGCTGCGAAGGCAGGCAAAGGGCGGTCATCTTTTCACTTGCAGCGGCCGCGTGTGATGTTGCGCAGCCAACTCGACCCTGTTTTCCTCGCAATGCCGAGAGGACGCCCACCGCTGTCACTCATGTTGCGGTTTCATCCTTCCAGAATGTGAACACAATATGCCAGCCCTTCACGCACATTGCTGCCAATGCATGTGCGCACTACTGGTCGGGAGAATGCAAACGCAATGCATCTCCGACCCGTGCTGAATAATGCCCCTTGTGTGTTGTGGGTTTATTTATTGTTTTTCTATAATATCCATTCTTAAGTATTATTTTAGCTAACTATAAAAGAGTAATGTAGCGTAAGAGTTATATCTAGTAGCTATATCTAATAATACTGACTGCAACTAGAATCCAGGAACAAACAAATTTTTCTGCGATGCTGGATTGAGCTTTATTCAGCTGGGAGGCTTTTAGATAAGGAAAGCTTTAGGCAAGAAATATCTTAAAGTCAAACTGTCTTACACGTACATTATACTGTAAGTGTACATGGCAGTAAAACACAAAATAAGACTCTGAAGTAGACCAAAAAATGTAAGGCCATACAATAATTTCAGTTTTACTAATAATCTTTGTTTAAAGGGACAACAAAATGAAAAGAATGTATATTATTGTAGAGAATAAGATTTAAGTAAACAATAAAGTAGACGTACTTTTACACCAAGTGCTTCATGTTCATAGAGCAGTGACATACTTCCAGGGCTACATCTTCCACCCTGCCATCTTCAAATGGAGTGCTAAATTACCCCGTACTTAAAACTGCCCTAAATCTACCTCAGCATGGCAGGATCACAATACAAAGTGTTCCATTTTCTACATGCCCCTTGTTATCTCTGCACCTACATTCACTCAGGATTCCCACAGCCTCTGTTTTATTCCTCCTCCTCCTCCTCCTCCTCTGGTGCTATGTGACCTCTCTGCATTATCCCTTCTCTTTTCCTTTTATGCTGTGTGACCTCCCTGTGTAATCCCTTCTCTTCCTCCTCTTATGCTGCGTGACCTCTGCGTTATCCCTTCTTATCCTCCTCTGGTGCTGAGTGACCTATCTGTTTTATCCCTTCTCCTCCTCCTATGGTGCTGTGTGACTACTCTGCTTTATCCCTTCCCTTCCTCCTTTTATAATAATAATACAATTATGGTTATCAAACAAAACAAAGAATGATTTGTTAAATGAAATTATAAGTAACACACTGTAGTGCTAAGAATGGACAAGTGATGGGGAAAGCATACCGAGCAAATTCTGAGCATATTTGAGTTAGACAATGTTATGGTTCAACAAACGGATAGCTGATGGAAACAAACTATTATGCAGTCGCTTGGTGCGTGACATCAGTTCTCTAAACCTTTCATTGGATGGTAATTATTCAAACACACTACAATATGGATGACCAGAATCATGCATAATGCCTCGTGCTCTTTTTAGAACCCTATTCCCATAAAGTTCCTGAATGCTGTATGACCTCCCTGTGTTATCCCTTCTCTACCTCTCTTATGCTATGTGACCTCTCTGTGTTACCCTTCTCTTCCTCCTTTTATGCTGTGTGAGCTCTCTGGGGTATATTTACTAACATTCGTAATTCTCCCGATTTGGTGGGAGAATAATCACGAATGACATCGAAAGTGTAAAACTGCAACTTTTTGAATTTATTACGACTAATTTACTAAGCTGCTGTATTCTGCATTTTCGGGTTTTCTGATGTCGATGTCATTCGTTTTTTTAGGCAGTGTTTTACGTGAGTGACTTGTAAAACACTGCCGACTTTAATACAATGAATCTCGGCCGGATCAGAGAGATCCGTGCTGGGCTTCATTGTGCACTTTGTTTAAAAAAAAAAAAAAGTTTAAATGTAAAAAAAAAATTGCGTGGGGTCCCCCCTCCTAAGGCAAACCAGCCTCGGGCTCTTTGAGCCGATCCTGGTTGCAGAAATATGGGAAAAAAATGGACAGGGGTTCCCCCATATTTAAGCAACCAGCATCGGGCTCTGCGCCTGGTCCTGGTTCCAAAAATACGGGGGACAAAAAGAGTAGGGGTCCCCCGTATTTTTGAAACCAGCACCGGGCTCCACTCGCTGGACAGATAATGCCACAGCCGGGGGTCACTTTTATACAGTGCCTTGCGGCCGTGGCATCAAATATCCAACTAGTCACCCCTGGGTACCCTGGGGGAGTGGGGACCCCTTCAATCAAGGGGTCCCCCCCCCCAGCCACCCAAGGGCCAGGGGTGAAGCCCGAGGCTGTCCCCCCCATCCAATAGGCTGCGGATGGGGGGCTGATAGCCTTTGTGAAAAGTGATTGATATTGTTTTTAGTAGCAGTACTACAAGGCCCAGCAAGCCTCCCCCGCAAGCTGGTACTTGGAGAACCACAAGTACCAGCATGCGGCGGAAAAATGGGCCCGCTGGTACCTGTAGTACTACTACTAAAAAAATACCCAAAAAAAGACATTACACACACACCTTGAAAGTATAACTTTAATACATCCATCCACACCTCCATATACACATACTTACCTTATGTTCCCACGCAGGTCGGTCCTCTTCTCCAGTAGAATCCATGGTGTACCTGTAGAAAAAATTATACTCACATAATCCAGTGTTTTCGGCTCCTCGGTAAATCCTTTTGTAATCCACGTACTTGAAAAAATAAAAAAACGGATACCCGACCACGAACTGAAAGGGGACCCATGTTTTCACATGGGCCCCCTTTCCCCGAATGCCAGAAACCCACTCTGACTGATGTCTAAGTGGGTTTCTTCAGCCAATCAGGGAGCGCTACGTTGTAGCACCCTCCTGATCGGCTGTGTGCTCCAGTACTGTCTGACAGGCGGCACACGGCAGTGTTACAATGTAGCGCCTATGCGCTCCATTGTAACCAATGGTGGGAACTTTCAGGTCAGCGGTTGACCGAAAGTGACCTCACCGCTGCCTATACAAACACGGGATAAAAAAGCAGGTCTGTTTTTTTTAGCACTTTTTCACGATTTGTATTTTATCACGGCAGTGTTTGTGTTTTGCACTTTTTAGTAAATTCCCGATTTCTAGCAAATTGCAGGCGTATTTGACCGATGGTGTATTGATTCGTGATTTTTTCCTAGGACTTCCAAAATATTACGAATGCCCTCATCACTGCCGTGATTTTTGCTTAGTAAATTACCGAGATGACACTTTGATGAAAAAACGGCATCTCGGTCAAAATCGGGACCTTAGTAAATATACCCCTCTGTGTTATTCCTTCTCCTCCTCTTATGCTGTGTGACCTCTCTGTGTTATCCATTCTCTTCCTCTGGAATGCTGTGTGACCTCTCTGTGTTATCCCTTCTCTTATGCTGTGTGAACTCTCTCTGTTATTCCTTCTCCTTCTCTTATGCTGTGTGACCTCTCTGTGTTATCCCTTCTCTTCCTCTCTTATGCTATGTGACCTCTCTGTGTTATCCCTTCTCTCCCTCCTTTTATGCTGTGTGAGCTCTCTGTGTTATTCCTTCTCCTCCTCTTATGCTGTGTGACCTTTCTGTGTTATCCATTCTCTTCCTCTGGAATGCTCTGTGACCTCTCTGTGTTATCCCTTCTCTTATGCTGGGTGAACTCTCTCTGTTATTCCTTCTCCTCCTCTTATGCTGTGTGACCTCTCTCTGTTATTCCTTCTCTCCTCCTCTTATGCTGTGTGAGCTCTCTGTGTTATTCCTGCTCCTCCTCTTATGCTGTGTGACCTTTCTGTGTTTTCCATTCTCTTCCTCTGGAATGCTGTGTGACCTCTCTGTGTTATTCCTTCTCTTATGCTGTGTGACCTCTCTGTGTTATCCCTTCTCCTCCTCTTATGCTGTTTGACCTCTCTGTGTTATCCATTTTCTTCCTCTGTAATGCTGTGTGACCTCTCCGTGTTATTCCTTCTCCTCCTCTTATGCTGTGTGACCTCTCTGTGTTATTCTTTCTCCTCCTCTTATGCTGTGTGACCTGTCTGTGTTATTCCTTTTCTTCCTCCTATGCTGTGTGACCTTTCTTTGTTATTCCTTCTCTTCCTCCTACACTGTGTGACCTCTTTGCGTTATTCCTTCTCTTCCTCTTATGCTGTGTGACCTCTCTGTGTTATCCATCCTCTTCATCTGGAATGCTGTGTGACCTCTCCGTGTTATTCCTTCTCTTCCTCCTACACTGTGTGACCTCTTTGCGTTATTCCTTCTCTTCCTCTTATGCTGTGTGACCTCTCTGTGTTATCCATCCTCTTCCTCTGGAATGCTGTGTGACCTGTCTGTGTTATCCCTTCTCTTATGCTGTGTTACCCCTCTGTGTTATCCCTTCTCTTCCTCCTCTTATGCTGTATGACCTCTCTGTGTTATCCCTTCTCTTCCTCTCTTATGCTGTATGACCTCCCTCTGTTATCCCTTCTCTTCCTCTTCTTACGCTGTGTGACCTCTCTGTGTTCTCTCTTCTCTTCCACCCCTTATGCTGTGTGACCTTTCTATGTTATCCCGTCTCCTCTTCCGTCTCCTTATGCTGAGTGACCTCTCTGTGTAATCCATTCTCCTCCTCTTATGCCTTGTGATTTCTCTGCGTTATTCCTTCTCTTCCTCTTATGCTGTGTGACCACTCTGTGTTCTCTCTTCTCTTCCACCCCTTATGCTGTGTGACCTCTCTGTGTTCTCTCTTCTCTTCCACCCCTTATGCTGTGTGACCTCTCTGTGTTCTCTCTTCTCTTCCACCCCTTATGCTGTGTGACCTTTCTATGTTATCCCGTCTCCTCTTCCGTCTCCTTATGCTGAGTGACCTCTCTGTGTAATCCCTTCTCCTCCTCTTATGCTGTGTGATTTCTCTGCGTTATTCCTTCTCTTCCTCTTATGCTGTGTGACCACTCTGTGTTATCTCTTCTTTTCCTCTTACGCTTTGTGGCCTCTCTTCATTATTTCTTCTCTTCCTCTTAGGCTTTGTGACCTCTTTGTGTTAGCCCTTCTCCTCCTTCTCTTATGCTGTGTGACCTTTCCGTGTTATCCCATCTCCTCTTCCTTTGGTATGCTGAGTGACCTCTCTGTGTTATCCCTTCTCCTCCTCTTATGCTGTGTGACCTCTCTGTGTTATCCCTTCTCCTCCTCTTATTCTGTGTGACCCCTCTGTGTTATCCATCCTCTTTCTCTGGAATGCTGTGTGACCTCTCTGTGTATCCCTTCTCTTCTTTCACGTATGCTGTATAACCTCCCTCTGTTATCCCTTCTCTTCCTCCTCTTTTGCTGTGTGACCTCTCTTTGTTATCCCTTCTCTTCTACCCCTTATGCTGTGTGACCTTTCTGTATTATCCCTTCTCCTCTTCCTCTGGTATACTGAGTGACCTCTCTGTGTTATCTCTTCTCCTCCTGTTATGCTGTGTGACCTCTCTGCATTATTCCTTCTCTTCTTCTTATGCTGTGTGGCCTCTCTGCATTATCCCTTCTTTTCCTCTTAGGCTTTGTAGCCTCTCTGTGTTATCCCTTCTCCTCCTCTTATGCTGTGTGACCTCTCTGTGGTATCCCTTCTCCTCCTCTTATGCTGTGTGACCTCTCTGTGGTATCCCTTCTCCTCCTCTTATGCTGTGTGACCTCTCTGTGGTATCCCTTCTCCTCCTCTTATGCTGTGTGACCTCTCTGTTATCCCTTCTCCTTTTCCTCTTATGCTGTGTGACCTCTCTGTTTTATCCCTTCTCCTCCTCCTCTTATGCTGTGTGACCTCTCTGTGTTATCCCTTCTCCTCCTCCTCCTCTTATGCTGTGTGACCTCTCTGTGTTATCCCTTCTCCTCCTCTAATGCTGTGTGGCCTCTCTGCATTATCCCTTCTTTTCCTCTTAGGCTTTGTAGCCTCTCTGTGTTATCCCTTCTCTTCTTCCTCTTATGCTGTGTGACCTCTCTGTGGTATCCCTTCTCCTCCTCTTATGCTGTGTGACCTCTCTTTGGTATCCCTTCTCCTCCTCTTATGCTGTGTGACCTCTCTGTGGTATCCCTTCTCCTCCTCCTCCTCTTATGCTGTGTGACCTCTCTGTGTTATCACTTCTCCTCCTCCTCCTCTAATGCTGTGTGACCTCTCTGTGTTATTTCTTCTCATCCTCTTATGCTGTGTGACCTCTCTGTGGTATCCCTTCTTCTCCTCTTATGCTGTGTGCCCCTCTCTGTGTTATCCCTTCTCCTTTTCCTCTTATGCTGTGTGACCTCTCTGTTATCCCTTTTCCTCCTCCTCTAATGCTGTGTGACCTCTCTGTGTTATCCCTTCTCCTCTTCCTCTTATGCTATGTGACCTTTCTGTGTTATCCCTTCTCCTCTTCCTCTTATGCTGTGTGACCTCTCTCTGTTATCCCTTCTCCTTTTCCTCTTGTGCTGTGTGACCTCTCTGTTATCCCTTTTCCTCCTCCTCTAATGCTGTGTGACCTCTCTGTGTTATCCGTTCTCCTCTTCCTCTTATGCTGTGTGACCTCTCTGTGTTATCCCTTCTCCTCCTCTAATGCTGTGTGACCTCTCTGTGTTATCCCTTCTCCTCTTCCTCTTATGCTGTGTGACCTTTCTGTGTTATCCCTTCTCCTCTTCCTCTTATGCTGTGTGACCTCTCTGTGTTATCCCTTCTCCTCCTCTTTTGCTGTGTGACCTCTCTGTGTTATCCCTTCTCCTCCTCTAATGCTGTGTGACCTCTCTGTATTATCCCTTCTTTTCCTCTTAGGCTTTGTAGCCTCTCTGTGTTATCCCTTCTCCTCCTCTTATGCTGTGTGACCTCTCTGTGGTATCCCTTCTCCTCCTCTTATGCTGTGTGACCTCTCTGTGGTATCCCTTCTCCTCCTCTTATGCTGTGTGACCTCTCTGTGGTATCCCTTCTCCTCCTCTTATGCTGTGTGACCTCTCTGTTATCCCTTCTCCTCTTCCTCTTATGCTGTGTGACCTCTCTGTTTTATCCCTTCTCCTCCTCCTCTTATGCTGTGTGACCTCTCTGTGTTATCCCTTCTCCTCCTCCTCCTCTTATGCTGTGTGACCTCTCTGTGTTATCCCTTCTCCTCCTCTAATGCTGTGTGACCTCTCTGTGTTATCCCTTCTCCTCTTCCTCTTATGCTATGTGACCTTTCTGTGTTATCCCTTCTCCTCTTCCTCTTATGCTGTGTGACCTCTCTCTGTTATCCCTTCTCCTTTTCCTCTTATGCTGTGTGACCTCTCTGTTATCCCTTTTCCTCCTCCTCTAATGCTGTGTGACCTCTCTGTGTTATCCCTTCTCCTCTTCCTCTTATGCTGTGTGACCTTTCTGTGTTATCCCTTCTCCTCTTCCTCTTATGCTGTGTGACCTCTCTGTGTTATCCCTTCTCCTCCTCTAATGCTGTGTGACCTCTCTGTGTTATCCCTTCTCCTCTTCCTCTTATGCTGTGTGACCTTTCTGTGTTATCCCTTCTCCTCTTCCTCTTATGCTGTGTGACCTCTCTGTGTTATCCCTTCTCCTCCTCTTTTGCTGTGTGACCTCTCTGTGTTATCCCTTCTCCTCCTCTAATGCTGTGTGACCTCTCTGTGGTATCCCTTCTCCTCCTCCTCCTCCTCTTATGCTGTGTGACCTCTCTGTGTTATCCCTTCTCCTCCTCTTATGCTGTGTGACCTCTCTGTGTTATCCCTTCTCCTCCTCTAATGCTGTGTGACCTCTCTGTGTATCCCTTCTCCTCCTCCTCCTCTTATGCTGTGTGACCTCTCTGTGTTATCCCTTCTCCTCCTCTTATGCTGTGTGACCTCTCTGTGTTATCCCTTCTCCTCCTCCTCTTATGCTGTGTGACCTCTCTGTGTTATTCCTTCTCCTCCTCCTCCTCTTATGCTGTGTGACCTCTCTGTGTTATCCCTTCTCCTCCTCTAATGCTGTGTGGCCTCTCTGCATTATCCCTTCTTTTCCTCTTAGGCTTTGTAGCCTCTCTGTGTTATCCCTTCTCCTCCTCTTATGCTGTGTGACCTCTCTGTGGTATCCCTTCTCCTCCTCTTATGCTGTGTGACCTCTCTGTGGTATCCCTTCTCCTCCTCTTATGCTGTGTGACCTCTCTGTGGTATCCCTTCTCCTCCTCTTATGCTGTGTGACCTCTCTGTTATCCCTTCTCCTCTTCCTCTTATGCTGTATGACCTCTCTGTTTTATCCCTTCTCCTCCTCCTCTTATGCTGTGTGACCTCTCTGTGTTATCCCTTCTCCTCCTCCTCCTCTTATGCTGTGTGACCTCTCTGTGTTATCCCTTCTCCTCCTCTAATGCTGTGTGGCCTCTCTGCATTATCCCTTCTTTTCCTCTTAGGCTTTGTAGCCTCTCTGTGTTATCCCTTCTCTTCTTCCTCTTATGCTGTGTGACCTCTCTGTGGTATCCCTTCTCCTCCTCTTATGCTGTGTGACCTCTCTTTGGTATCCCTTCTCCTCCTCTTATGCTGTGTGACCTCTCTGTGGTATCCCTTCTCCTCCTCCTCCTCTTATGCTGTGTGACCTCTCTGTGTTATCACTTCTCCTCCTCCTCCTCTAATGCTGTGTGACCTCTCTGTGTTATTTCTTCTCATCCTCTTATGCTGTGTGACCTCTCTGTGGTATCCCTTCTTCTCCTCTTATGCTGTGTGCCCCTCTCTGTGTTATCCCTTCTCCTTTTCCTCTTATGCTGTGTGACCTCTCTGTTATCCCTTTTCCTCCTCCTCTAATGCTGTGTGACCTCTCTGTGTTATCCCTTCTCCTCTTCCTCTTATGCTATGTGACCTTTCTGTGTTATCCCTTCTCCTCTTCCTCTTATGCTGTGTGACCTCTCTCTGTTATCCCTTCTCCTTTTCCTCTTATGCTGTGTGACCTCTCTGTTATCCCTTTTCCTCCTCCTCTAATGCTGTGTGACCTCTCTGTGTTATCCGTTCTCCTCTTCCTCTTATGCTGTGTGACCTCTCTGTGTTATCCCTTCTCCTCCTCTAATGCTGTGTGACCTCTCTGTGTTATCCCTTCTCCTCTTCCTCTTATGCTGTGTGACCTTTCTGTGTTATCCCTTCTCCTCTTCCTCTTATGCTGTGTGACCTCTCTGTGTTATCCCTTCTCCTCCTCTTTTGCTGTGTGACCTCTCTGTGTTATCCCTTCTCCTCCTCTAATGCTGTGTGACCTCTCTGTATTATCCCTTCTTTTCCTCTTAGGCTTTGTAGCCTCTCTGTGTTATCCCTTCTCCTCCTCTTATGCTGTGTGACCTCTCTGTGGTATCCCTTCTCCTCCTCTTATGCTGTGTGACCTCTCTGTGGTATCCCTTCTCCTCCTCTTATGCTGTGTGACCTCTCTGTGGTATCCCTTCTCCTCCTCTTATGCTGTGTGACCTCTCTGTTATCCCTTCTCCTCTTCCTCTTATGCTGTGTGACCTCTCTGTTTTATCCCTTCTCCTCCTCCTCTTATGCTGTGTGACCTCTCTGTGTTATCCCTTCTCCTCCTCCTCCTCTTATGCTGTGTGACCTCTCTGTGTTATCCCTTCTCCTCCTCTAATGCTGTGTGGCCTCTCTGCATTATCCCTTCTTTTCCTCTTAGGCTTTGTAGCCTCTCTGTGTTATCCCTTCTCTTCTTCCTCTTATGCTGTGTGACCTCTCTGTGGTATCCCTTCTCCTCCTCTTATGCTGTGTGACCTCTCTTTGGTATCCCTTCTCCTCCTCTTATGCTGTGTGACCTCTCTGTGGTATCCCTTCTCCTCCTCCTCTTATGCTGTGTGACCTCTCTGTGTTATCACTTCTCCTCCTCCTCCTCTAATGCTGTGTGACCTCTCTGTGTTATTTCTTCTCATCCTCTTATGCTGTGTGACCTCTCTGTGGTATCCCTTCTCCTCCTCTTATGCTGTGTGACCTCTCTGTGTTATCCCTTCTCCTTTTCCTCTTATGCTGTGTGACCTCTCTGTTATCCCTTTTCCTCCTCCTCTAATGCTGTGTGACCTCTCTGTGTTATCCCTTCTCCTCTTCCTCTTATGCTATGTGACCTTTCTGTGTTATCCCTTCTCCTCTTCCTCTTATGCTGTGTGACCTCTCTCTGTTATCCCTTCTCCTTTTCCTCTTATGCTGTGTGACCTCTCTGTTATCCCTTTTCCTCCTCCTCTAATGCTGTGTGACCTCTCTGTGTTATCCCTTCTCCTCTTCCTCTTATGCTGTGTGACCTTTCTGTGTTATCCCTTCTCCTCTTCCTCTTATGCTGTGTGACCTCTCTGTGTTATCCCTTCTCCTCCTCTAATGCTGTGTGACCTCTCTGTGTTATCCCTTCTCCTCTTCCTCTTATGCTGTGTGACCTTTCTGTGTTATCCCTTCTCCTCTTCCTCTTATGCTGTGTGACCTCTCTGTGTTATCCCTTCTCCTCCTCTTTTGCTGTGTGACCTCTCTGTGTTATCCCTTCTCCTCCTCTAATGCTGTGTGACCTCTCTGTGGTATCCCTTCTCCTCCTCCTCCTCCTCTTATGCTGTGTGACCTCTCTGTGTTATCCCTTCTCCTCCTCTTATGCTGTGTGACCTCTCTGTGTTATCCCTTCTCCTCCTCTAATGCTGTGTGACCTCTCTGTGTATCCCTTCTCCTCCTCCTCCTCTTATGCTGTGTGACCTCTCTGTGTTATCCCTTCTCCTCCTCTTATGCTGTGTGACCTCTCTGTGTTATCCCTTCTCCTCCTCCTCTTATGCTGTGTGACCTCTCTGTGTTATTCCTTCTCCTCCTCCTCCTCTTATGCTGTGTGACCTCTCTGTGTTATCCCTTCTCCTCCTCTAATGCTGTGTGGCCTCTCTGCATTATCCCTTCTTTTCCTCTTAGGCTTTGTAGCCTCTCTGTGTTATCCCTTCTCCTCCTCTTATGCTGTGTGACCTCTCTGTGGTATCCCTTCTCCTCCTCTTATGCTGTGTGACCTCTCTGTGGTATCCCTTCTCCTCCTCTTATGCTGTGTGACCTCTCTGTGGTATCCCTTCTCCTCCTCTTATGCTGTGTGACCTCTCTGTTATCCCTTCTCCTCTTCCTCTTATGCTGTGTGACCTCTCTGTTTTATCCCTTCTCCTCCTCCTCTTATGCTGTGTGACCTCTCTGTGTTATCCCTTCTCCTCCTCCTCCTCTTATGCTGTGTGACCTCTCTGTGTTATCCCTTCTCCTCCTCTAATGCTGTGTGGCCTCTCTGCATTATCCCTTCTTTTCCTCTTAGGCTTTGTAGCCTCTCTGTGTTATCCCTTCTCTTCTTCCTCTTATGCTGTGTGACCGCTCTGTGGTATCCCTTCTCCTCCTCTTATGCTGTGTGACCTCTCTTTGGTATCCCTTCTCCTCCTCTTATGCTGTGTGACCTCTCTGTGGTATCCCTTCTCCTCCTCCTCCTCCTCTTATGCTGTGTGACCTCTCTGTGTTATCACTTCTCCTCCTCCTCCTCTAATGCTGTGTGACCTCTCTGTGTTATTTCTTCTCATCCTCTTATGCTGTGTGACCTCTCTGTGGTATCCCTTCTCCTCCTCTTATGCTGTGTGACCTCTCTGTGTTATCCCTTCTCCTTTTCCTCTTATGCTGTGTGACCTCTCTGTTATCCCTTTTCCTCCTCCTCTAATGCTGTGTGACCTCTCTGTGTTATCCCTTCTCCTCTTCCTCTTATGCTATGTGACCTTTCTGTGTTATCCCTTCTCCTCTTCCTCTTATGCTGTGTGACCTCTCTCTGTTATCCCTTCTCCTTTTCCTCTTATGCTGTGTGACCTCTCTGTTATCCCTTTTCCTCCTCCTCTAATGCTGTGTGACCTCTCTGTGTTATCCCTTCTCCTCTTCCTCTTATGCTGTGTGACCTTTCTGTGTTATCCCTTCTCCTCTTCCTCTTATGCTGTGTGACCTCTCTGTGTTATCCCTTCTCCTCCTCTAATGCTGTGTGACCTCTCTGTGTTATCCCTTCTCCTCTTCCTCTTATGCTGTGTGACCTTTCTGTGTTATCCCTTCTCCTCTTCCTCTTATGCTGTGTGACCTCTCTGTGTTATCCCTTCTCCTCCTCTTTTGCTGTGTGACCTCTCTGTGTTATCCCTTCTCCTCCTCTAATGCTGTGTGACCTCTCTGTGGTATCCCTTCTCCTCCTCCTCCTCCTCTTATGCTGTGTGACCTCTCTGTGTTATCCCTTCTCCTCCTCTTATGCTGTGTGACCTCTCTGTGTTATCCCTTCTCCTCCTCTAATGCTGTGTGACCTCTCTGTGTATCCCTTCTCCTCCTCCTCCTCCTCTTATGCTGTGTGACCTCTCTGTGTTATCCCTTCTCCTCCTCTTATGCTGTGTGACCTCTCTGTGTTATCCCTTCTCCTCCTCTTGTGCTGTGTGACCTCTCTGTGTTATCCCTTCTCCTCCTCCTCCTCCTCTTATGCTGTGTGACCTCAAATATTTATTTTCAGAATGTTAGACATACAGTATAAGAAGCACAAAAAATAATATAAACTTAAAACGGGTCTAATAGGGGAGCAAGGGAAGAGAGGACGCTGTACCAGAAACAAGGCAAATATTTTGAGAACAGTTTTTAACATTTCCCTGATGTTAGCTGCAAGATATTTTCATCATATTCTTCAAAATGAGCCTTATAAATAATTATTGGGTCATACACTATGAATTAACTCTACAGATGGAGTTCTATCACTTTATTATTATGATAGACCTATAGAATCATTAATGAGAAAAAGACTGCAAGTAGTGATCACAAAATGGCATTTCCACAGAGACCATCTACTATTGCAAGAATAATTTGATGTCAGTGAGCTTAACCAATAATCTTTCACCTCTCAATGACATCAGATGTAAGGCTTGTGAATTATGGGTCTTGTCACACTGAGGCAAAAACCTGCTGTCAGCAGATAGCACAGAACACATTGCAATGACAAAGCCCCTTTTCGGGCCAAGAAAAGCAATGTAATATATGAACTGTTCAAAGACTTTATTAAATGTGACAGTAGCAGCTGCAACGGCTAAAACACTGCTGGAGCAGTAGATTGGATCATAGCCCTAGTGGTGGCTGTAACAAATATGATCAACTATATTCAAGGCCCATTTCATTTACGGTAGTAACTTTATAGATAACATAACGCAAACAACAGAAATGCTGATTGTCTCTGGAAAAATCACATGAAACTCACTCTAAAGTCATGATTACGAACAACATGGTTAATAAACCATGCTTAAGTGTTACTGTAATATCTACAAGCAAAAAAAAGGTTTTGGCTGTATAAACTTCCTGCCAGGAAATACAAGAAAGCCATAACTATAGTTACATTGGGAGTACATTTGCTAAAGTTCAGTTTTGTCAGTGATTTTTCTGGTGGTTTTGAAACTGTCAGATTTACTAAAGGAAAAATCACTAAAAATAAAGTTGTTTTTGAAATAGCTACATAAGATATAGCTTTACCGATTTTTATACATGGTAACTATATAAACCATGAAAACTATCAAGCTGCAATTTGACAAACCACAATAAAAAAATTGCCAAAAATCCATCCCAAAGAACAAGAGGAGGTTGTGAGAGATAAGATAAAATTATTATTTTCTTAAAAAGAACCCCTCTCCTCTCTAACAGGCTACATACTAACGCAGCATACACTCTCAGAGGCTTACTCACATGGAGCTCCAGAAGCCAACAGAGAGTTAATGTCTGGTACAATAAGGTGGGTTATATTGTTTCTGTGCATTCTAAATACTGGCTGCTTAATGTTTACACTGAAATTTAGATTTAAGTTTAAACACACCCCACCCAAATCAAACTCTCTCTGCACATGTTTTATCTGCCCCACTTGCAGTGCAACATGGTTTTGCCCAATTGCTAACTTTTTTGGTTTGCTAACAAACCTGAATAAGGCCCATAGGGGGTCATTCCGACCCGTTTGCACGCTGCAGTTTGTCGCAGCGGTGGGAACGGGTCGGAACTGCGCATGCGCAGAGGCCGCATTGCGCATGCGCGTCGTGCCGCATGCGCAGCGACACCACCAGTGGAAAAAGTGATCACAGCGGCGAACGCAAGAAGACTAACAGGCGGGAGGTGTTCCAGGGCATCAACTGACCGGTTTCAAGGCATGGTGAGGCGAACGCAGGCGTGTCCAGGCATTTGGAGGTCGGATGTTTGACGTCAATTCCGGGACCTTCGTCGCTGGATCCATCGCACAGGGTAAGTAAGTCTGACCCTGGTCTTCTTTTGCTCAAAACTTTTTTTGCATAGCAGGGCTGCACAAGCGTTCGCAGCCTTGCTATGCAAAAAACCCTCCCCATAGGCGGCGTCTAGTTGATCGCACGGGCTGCAAAAAGTAGCTTCGTGCGATCAACTCGGAATGACCCCCATAGTCACCTGTGCTAAAGCATTGGTATCCTTAAAATCTGAAATGCTTGGTGGGAATGAGGACCATTTTTGAGAAATTCTGTCCTAAGGACTGCATAGTTTAGCCTCAATTATTGCTTAAATTAATCAGCGAGGGGACACAGTACTGATTTTTCTTTTACATGTGTCACTTTGTGTATATAGAATGTCTTTTTACATTGTTCACATTGCAGCTTAAAAATGCTTCTCCGATGAAAATTTTGCACCTTAAAAGAATCCATTCTAAACTAATGTGTTTGCTAGTTAAAATGGCTGAGTGATCTTCTGCAAAACAAGGGTCACCCCAATAAAGCCCCATCTTCACCCTGATTTCAGGAATCCTGCACTGCAAAATATTAAGTTTTGTACTTCTCCACATAGCTAGATGCATTGGTGCCTTAAGGACACCCTTGCTGAGCCCAATTCCTAATAACAGATACTGAAAATACTTAAACTCCGCTTCAAATGCCAACATGCTGCACAGCCCAATGCACTTTGCAGGAAGATGTGTCAGTGAAAACTGAACCATGTGAAGATAGTAAAGAGCATATTACACAGCAGGCACGTGCAGTGAGGTAAATGGCTTAGGAGACACTGGCTCACTGGTGTCACAAGGGCGGTGCGGGGGTGCGGCCCACACCCGGGTGTCACCTGCCGAGGGGTGACACCAAAATGCCGGCTCCTGCTTAGGGACAGGAGCTGGGTGCTGAACTGTACCATTACTTGCAGCACCCGATTCCTGGCACAGTGTAGGAGCCAGCACTGCAGCACACCAGTCTCCGATTGAAGCCCAGCGACGGGGACCAAGAAGCCATGTTCCCTCCTGGTGAAGCCACACCCCCTTCTGGCGAAGCTACTGCAGGACACCAGTCTCCGACTGCAGCACAGCGACGGGGACCAAGAAGCCATGCCACTCCCTGTGAAACCACGCCCCCTTTTCGTGTCGCTCGGCAGGTCTGACAAGAGCCACACCGGGTGTCATTAAGGTAAGAGACACCTCTGTACTGGCTAGTACCAGAGCCAGATTTACACACAATTTATAAGCCAAAGAGTGCATGTGGGCAATATACTCAGGTGCTGTAGTATATACTGCTGGATATTTGGTGAGTCTTGATCAGAGATGTGCAGAAAAGATAGGCAGGTGAGGCATTTTAATCATGAGTTTTGACTATAAAAATGATTAGAATAATGTAAAAAAGATATTTATAACATATTCTTTGTATTTCTCTGACGTCCTAGTGGATGCTGGGTACTCCGTAAGGACCATGGGGTATAGACGGGCTCCGCAGGAGACTGGGCACTCTTAAAAGAAAGATTAGGTACTATATCTGGTGTGCACTGGCTCCTCCCTCTATGCCCCTCCTCCAGACCTCAGTTAGTATCTGTGCCCGGCCAGAGCTGGATGCACCCTAGGGGCTCTCCTGAGCTTCCTAGAAAGAAAGTATTTGTTAGGTTTTTTATTTTCAGTGAGATCTGCTGGTAACAGACTAACTGCTACGTGGGACTGAGGGGAGAGAAGCGAACCTACCTGCTTGCAGCTAGCTTGGGCTTCTAAGGCTACTGGACACCATTAGCTCCAGAGGGATCGAACACAGGCCCAGTCCTCGGTCGTCCGGTCCCGGAGCCGCGCCGCCGTCCCCCTTGCAGAGCCAGAAGAACGAAGAGAAGTTGAAAATCGGCGGCTGAAGACTCCGGTCTTCATTAAGGTAGCGCACAGCACTGCAGCTGTGCGCCATTGCTCCCTTAGCACACCACACACTCCGGTCACTGATGGGTGCAGGGCGCTGGGGGGGGCGCCCTGGGCAGCAATTAGATTACCTTACTTGGCGAAAAGCACATAATACAGTCTGATAAACTGTATATGTGCACTAACCCCCGCCATTAAAGTACATAAAAGGACAGAAGCCCGCCGCTGAGGGGGCCGGGCCTTCTTCCTCAGCACACCGGCGCCATTTTCTCTTCACAGCTCAGCTGGAAGGAAGCTCCCCAGGCTCTCCCCGGCAGTATCCTGGTACACAAAGGGTAAAAAAGAGAGGGGGGGCACATAAATTTAGGCGCAAAACTGTGTATATAAGCTGCTATAGGGGAAAAATCACTCAGTATAGGGTACATCCCTGTATTATATAGCGCTGTGGTGTGTGCTGGCATACTCTCTCTCTGTCTCTCCAAAGGGCCTGGTGGGGGAACTGTCTTCAAATAGAGCATCCCCTGTGTGTGTGGTGTGTCGGTACGCGTGTGTCGACATGTCTGAGGTAAAAGGCTCCTCTAAGGAGGTGATAGAGCGGATAAGTGTGTGGGAGGGTGTCTCCGTCAACAACGCCGACACCTGTTTGGATATGTGTAAGTGCTGAGGTAAAATTATTGCACAAAAGGTTAGGGAACAGAAAGGAAATCTACCCTGGTCTGTCCCTATGTCACAGAGTCCTTCAGAGTCTCTCTATGTTCACTATCCAAAATAACAAAGTATCGACACGGAGTTTAACTCCACTGTCGACTACGATAATGCAAAGTTACAGCCAAGAGGGCTAAAAGATATTTAGTATATGTTTATTGGAATAAAAGATGATTTGCATATCACTGATGACTCATCTGTCCCTGACACGAGAGTACACATGTTAAGGGGAAGAATGCGGAGGTAAATTTCCCTCCTCTCATGAGGAAAAAGAGCGGGAATCTCCAGACAAGAGACGGCAGCTTCCCACAAGAGAATTCTCAGGCTGTATCCTTTCCCCACTAGGGCCAGGATGTGTTGAGAATCTTCCCCTTGGGTGACCTGTTTGCACTAGCTATTCTCAGGGATCCTGCAGATAGCGTGCACATTCTAGTATACTACCCAGACCGGCGATTGTGTCGGCATGGGTTTATAGCGCTGTGGCAGCGTGGACAGGTACCTTATCAGCAGAGATTGAGACCCTAGTATGCATATAAATATTTTAAGATGCTGTCTTAAGTGATAGATATATAATTATAAAGCATGCCCAAAGGGACATGAGTATACTGGGTCCTAGAGACAAAAGCTATGTCGATTTCTGCTTGACGTGTCCTGTAGAATATACTTTGGACAGATGATGCCGACTTACGAGGCATATGGAAGGCTGAGGATTGTGTGGAGAAAGGTTCTCGGGCCTGGTCTCCACAGTTATAGCTGGTAATTCTGATATTTTGCCTTATATTCCTGCACAGCCTAGGAAAGCACAACATTATTAAATGCAGCTTTTCGAATAAAGAAACAAGAAAGTCTGAGGTGCGTCCTTTCTTGTCAGAGCCGGGGGCAGAGGAAAGAAGCTGTACAACACAGCTAGTCCCCAGGAACAGAAGTCCTCCCCGGACTCTACAAAAATCCACCGCATGTCGCGGGGGCTCCACAGGCGGAGCTAGGCCCGGTGGGGACACGCCTTCGTAAGTTCAGCCACAAGTGGGTTCACTCCCTGTTAGATCCCTGGGCAATAGAAATTGTATCGCAGGGATACAGGCTGGACTGTGAGAAGATGCCCCCTCACCGAGGACCCGGCGGGCTTCCCCCCAAGAGAGGGAGCCAGTGTTAACTGCAATTCGTAAATTGTATCTTCAACAGGTGGTGGTCAAGGGTCCCCTCCTTCAACAAGAGGGTGTTATTATTCGACCATGTTATAATCCCGAAACCAGACGGTTCGGTTAGACCCATATTGAATTAAAATCCCTGAACATGTACCTGAAAAGGTTCAGGTTCAAGATGGAATCGCTAAGAGCGGTCATTGCATGCCTGAAATGAATCGGGACATAAAGGATGCATACCTTCGTCGTGTCCCCATTTATCCACCTCATCAGGCGTACCTCAGAATTGCGGTACGGGATTGTCATTACCAATTTCACCAAGGTAATGGCGGATATGATGGTGCTCCTGCGGAAGCAAGGTGTCACTATTATCACATACTTGGATGATCTCATAAAAGCGAGATCAAGAGAGCAGTTGCTGGACAGCGTATCACCTTCTCTGGAAGTGAAATGGTAACACAACTGGATTCTATATATTCCAAAGTCGCAGTTGGTTCCTACAGCTCATCTGTCTCGCCTAGGCATGATCCTAGACACAGACCAGAAGAGGGTTTATCTCCCGATAGAGAGAGCTCAGGAGCTCATGACACTGGTCAGGAATCCATTGAAAACCAAAACAGGTGTCAGTGCATCACTGCACTCGAGTCCTGGGAAGGATGATGGCATCATACGAGGCCATCCCCTTCGGCTTTTTCCATGCAAGGACAATGGAACTTACTGGACAAGTGGTCCGGATCACATCTTCAGATGCATCGGTTAATCACCCTATCCCCCAGGGCCAGGGTGTCTCTCCTGTGGTGGCTGCGGAGTGCTCACCTACTCGAGGGCCGCAGATTCGGCATTCAGGACTGGGTCCTGGTGACCACGGATGCAAGCCTCCGAGGGTGGGGGGCAGTTACACAGGGAAGAAAATTCCAAGGTTTGTGGTCAAGCCAACAGACTTGCCTTCACATCAATATCCTGGAACTAAGGGCCATATACAATGCCCTAAGTCAAGCGGAGTTCCTGCTTCGCGACCAACCGGTTCTGATCCAGTCAGACCGCAGGGGCTCATGTAAACCGCCAGGGCGGCACAAGGAGCAGGGTGGCGATGGTAGAAGCCACCAGAATTCTTCGCTGGGCGGAGAATCAAGTAAGCGCACTGTCAGCAGTGTTCATTCCGGGAGTGGACACGACCTCCACCCGGGAAAGTGGTGACTTCATCAGGAAGTCTTCACGCAGTTTTGCAAATTGATGGAAACTGCCTCAGGTGGACTACATGGCGTCCCACCTCAATAAAAAGATAAAAAAGGTTTTACGCTGGGTCAAGGGACTCTCAGGCGATAGCTGTGGTCGCACTAGTAACACCGTGGGTGTTCCAGTCGGTCTATATATTCCCTCCTCTTCCTCTCAGACCCAAGGGCTGAGAATTGTAATAAACGGAGGAGTGTGAACAATATTCTTTGCTCCGGATTGGCCAAGAAGGACTCGGTACCCGGAACTGCAAGAAATGCTCTCTTAGGACCCATGGCCTCTGCCTCTCAGTCAGGACATGTTGCAACAGGGACCCTGTCTGATCCAAGACTTACCGCGGCTGCGTTGGACGGCATGGCGGTTGAACGCCGGATCCTAGCGGAAAAGGGCATTCCGGATGCAGTTATTCCTACGCTGATAAAGGCTAGGAAAGACGTGACAGCAAGACTTTTTCACTGTATATGGCGAAAATAGGTTGCTTGGTGTGTGGCCGGGAAGGCCCTACAGAGGAATTCCAGGGGGGTCGATTCCTGCACTTCCTACAGTCAGGAGTGACTATGGGCCTAAAATTAGGATCCATAAAGGCCAAGATTTCGGCCCTATCCCTTTTTCTCTCAAAAAGAACTGGCTTCACTGCCTGAAGTTCGGACGTTGTTACAGGGGTGCTGCATATTCAGCCCCTTTTGTGCCTCCAGTGGCACCTTGGGATCTTAACGTGTGTTGGATTCCTAAAATCCCACTGGTTTGAGCCACTTAAGACCGTGGAGCTAAAATATCTCACGTGGAAAGTGGTCATGCTTTTGGCCTTAGCTTGGACTAGGCGTGTGTCAGAATTGGCGGCTTTGTCATGTAAAAGCCCATATCTGATCTTCCATATGGAAAGGGCAGAATGGAGGACTCGTCCCCAATTTCTCCCTAAGGTGGTATCATCGTTTCATTTGAACCAGCCTATTGTGGTGCCTGCGGCTACTAGGGACTTGGAGGATTCCAAGTTGCTGGACGTAGTCCGGGCCCTGAAACGTTACGTTTCCAGGACGGCTAGAGTCAGAAAAACTGACTCGCTATTTATCCTGCATGCACCCAACTAGCTGGGTGCTCCTGCTTCAAAGCAGACTATTGCTCGCTGGATCTGTAGCACCATTCAGCTTGCACATTCTGCGGCTGGACTGCCGCATCCTAAATCAGTAAAGCCCATTCCACGAGGAAGGTGGGCTCTTCTTTGGCGGCTGCCCGAGGGGTCTCGGCTTTACAACTTTGCCGAGCTGCTACTTGGTCGGGTTCAAACACTTTTGCAAAATTCTACAAGTTTGATACCCTGGCTGAGGAGGACCTTGAGTTTGCTCATTCGGTGCTGCAGAGTCATCCGCACTCTCCCGCCCGTTTGGGAGCTTTGGTATAATCCCCATGGTCCTTACGGAGTACCCAGCATCCACTAGGACGTCAGAGAAAATAAGAATTTACTCACCGGTAATTCTATTTCTCGTAGTCCGTAGTGGATGCTGGGAGCCCGTCCCAAGTGCGGACTCTCTGCAATACATGTATATAGTTATTGCTTAACTATAGGGTTTTTGTTCTGAGCCATCTGTTGAATGAGGCTCAGCTATTGTTCATACTGTTAACTGGGTATAGTTATCACGAGTTGTACAGTGTGATTGGTGTGGCTGGTATGAGTCTTACCCTGGATTCCAAATCCTTTCCTAGTAATGTCAGCTCTTCCGGGCACAGTTTCCCTAACTGAGGTCTGGAGGAGGGGCATAGAGGGAGGAGCCAGTGCACACCAGATATAGTACCTAATCTTTCTTTTAAGAGTGCCCAGTCTCCTGCGGAGCCCGTCTATACCCCATGGTCCTTACGGAGTACCCAGCATCCACTACGGACTACGAGAAATAGAATTACCGGTGAGTAAATTCTTATTTTTTCATATACATTATATATAGTCAAAACTCTGGTGTATGCGTTAGTATGACAGAAAAGGTTCTGCCTCACCTCACCGCACGTCACTGTTACACTGCACCTTGGCCATTTTATATATTCTGGTTCAGCCCACAAAATGGATGCCTTCACTATGTGCAGGTGCCATATTCACTGTAAAGGGATTGTTGTGGTTCATAAACAGACACTGCTCCCCACAGAATTCTCTTTCCAACTTTCAACTTATTCACTTTCAAAAGCAGCAATATCACTTATTACAGAGGGAAGCAGTGCTGAACTTCGAAGGGGTGGCTGGGGCCCCCACAGGGCTGTAACTACGGCAGTGCCTGAAGAGGCGCCCAAGTAGAAGTGAGGGAGATATCGCAATCAACATATTTTTCACCAGTAGCCCCACCTTTTGTTCATAAATTGAGTTACTGTATCAAAACACTATGAGACATATTTAACAATTATAGGGTTTTCTACATTATGTGGTAATAACAAATGATAAACTGCCCAAATGTATCAAAACTCACACGCAGGCAGAAGTGTAGCTAGGTGCCATAGTGCCCGGAGCAAGGGCATGTTTTGGTACCCCCCTCCCCTATACTGAATACTGAATTGGGGGCCTAGCCAACATGTGGTGGCATGTTACATTTGAAAAGAAACAATATTTAAAAATCCTAAATTGGTGACAGGGGTGGTTGTGGACCTTGTGGAGCTCATGGCAATCTGAAAATCTCCCGATGCCTCAATTAAAATAATGCCCCAAATGTGACCCCCCACAGACCCAAACCCCCCCTAAACTCTCAGTGAAAATACTGTATCAAAATTGCCCCCCTACACACACACTATTTCATAGTCTCCAATGCCTTAACCCTAGAACTGATATCCCAGACCTGATAATCCCACTATGCTTCAATGAAGATAATGTCCCAGAATTTCCTGAGAAGCAGAGAGAGGTGCTGCAGCAGCCTGAGGGGCAGAGAGAGGTGCTGGAGCAGAGAGAGGTGCTGCAACATCATGTAGAGTGAAGTGCTGCCGCAGCCGGGGCAGAGAGATGCCACAGCAGCCTGGGCAGGACAGAAGTAACCCTGCTGCACAGCTACAAGCAGACAGTGAGACATATAAAGAGGGTGGGCAGAGCTCTGGCATGTGCCGGCTGTCAGTGTCTCCTGCTGTCACCTCTGGCCTGCCCTGTTCCCTACCTAGTATCCGAGTCAGTGTGCGCCCCCTGCTTCTCCTGTTCTGCGGCTGCCAGGACAGTGGCCCGCGGGAAGGGTGTGGGTGGCAGCGCAACCTCTAACTTTTTCGGGCGCCCGGACCTCGCGCTCCTCTGGAGCTACCCTCGCTACACCGCTGCACGCAGGGATATGCGTCAGCAGTTACTTCACTCCACTATCAGTATCCTGGAATGCTACTGACCATGCATGTTTATCCTCTCCCTCAGCCTAACCCTAACCCTTCCCCTGGTGCCTAACCCTAACCCTAAACTTAATCCTAATACTCACCTTGGGCATCCGTCGGCATAATGAGCTTTGGGATTTCTGTGTCAGGATCCTGACTACATCAGATAGACTGCAAGTAATAATAATAATAATAGTTTTATTTATATAGCATTCTTTCTCCAATAGGACTCAAGGCGCTTAACAGATACATAGCATAATATAGTACAGAAAATAATGAAGTATAGAAAAGATTTTCATAATATACAGAAGCATGTAGATACTAAAGGGACATTATGGAAATGCTTGAGTAAACAGGAAAGTCTTGAGTCTACTTTTGAAGGATTCTATAGTTGGTGCCTCTCGCACTGTGCGGGGAAGTGAGTTCCATAGAGTCGGTGCAAGTCCTGTGCAGAATCATCTCTGTCCCCTATCTGGATACTGTACCTGTTCATTTGTCAACACTGTTAATTATCTTTTATGTACAGTTCTTAATTTGAGTTGAGAATATCATCACTTCTTCATTAATTTAATTTTCCTAGTATTAGTGTCATTTTCCCAGTATGCCCAATCTCTAGAAAATTATTTCTATGGATCCCACAGGAAGTTGGACAACTTATAAGTGTAACAATCACACAATGTAATCTTAACATATGGGATTTCAACAAATTAATTTGTAAGTTTAAAGCTATTTTCTTAAATGATGATAATAATTTGCAACCCTTGCTTTCCCCTGGGAATGGATTCTCATTGTTTTTAGTGGTTTGCATGTTTACTTATAGCCACAGCTGATCATTTGGTGTATAATGGACACTATATGACTTCAATTACTAACTCCTGATATCTCCCAAGTGCAATATTTCAGATATATTGTATCAATATGTAGAGAGGCCTTATCTGGCGACTAAATGGATATTCTGAAACAGTGGGAATCTGATTAAATTGAGAACCTGCTTTGAAAACGTTTGATAACACATATGAGGCGACTGAGCGATTGACTTCCACAAATATTTCTGTAGAAATGGCTGAGCACTATTGCAGGGTAAGCCAGATTGCTGTTTATAGATCATTTACACTGAGAAAACATTTTAGGAATTTTCCTTTTCAGAGTTGTAATTCGGAGATTGCAGGGGAAGGGACACAATGGTCCACATGTAATGGCCTTGCCCAAAAACCCCTTTGTGGTATATGACTTTTAAATTATACGGATTTAAATCTTACAGATTTTTTCAATGCTTGCAAAACCCTGTGGAACATACACTAATTGTATATTCCCAAACCTATAAAAATATTACCGCACATGTCATTTTCTGAGCCAAATTGGCTATGGCCGGGGCTACTGAAATAATGTCTTAGTAAAGGTCTACAAAATAAAAGCCACAGCAGCGACTAATGTGTGTCCTCTTACATCCTTGCTGCAGTCATGCTAAATAGCCCTTGAAGGTGCGCCATGCTCTGTGCGCTACAACTTGCGTTACACATAACGTGTGAGTGCCGTATGACTCGGTAGCTTTTCAACGAAAATGCATCTTAGACGCACAGTAATGTAATTCGACATACAAACAGCTTCGGCTGATTAAAATGATATGCAGCATGCAATTGTACTGTGTATACTACCGGGTGGCGCTCCTGGCCCACTGGAAAGGTGGGTAAGTATCCTGCTTTCCCTACACACACACATAAACACACATATACACACACATATATACACAGACATACATATATACACACAGACATACATAAACACATACATATACTCACACATACTGTATACAAAGATATCAGTGGCGTAACTAGAAATTTTTCTCCCCCAAGCCAAAAAATCCTTCGGCGCCCCCCCCCCCCCTCCCATACACCCCGTAATTGCCTGTGGCGCGCGGCGGCAAAAAGTGTGTGTGGCTTTGTCGAAATGGGCGTGGCTTTGCGTGGAGGGCGTGGCATTGCAGGAAAAGACTACCTTATACCCCAGTTTTGCAACCTGCACGCCCAGACGTTAGCCACCACAGGAAAGAAAAATAATCCTGATTCATGCCCCTTACATTATTTGTCATTTTTCCTCCTTATAGTAATGCCCAGTATACATTATTCCACATACTGCAATGGCCCTTAGACATTATTCCACACACAATCAGTGATCGCGCTGAGCCAAAAAAAAAGTGGGTCCCAGGGACCCTTCACTTTTAAAAATTGGGGTCCTACCGGTCTTTTTCTGGGTCCCATCGGAATGAAGGTTCTTATTAATTTTAATCTTGTTTGGACACTACAAAAGTGTTGCAAGATGGGGGGGATGGGGTGACAATGCTGCTGGGCTGTGTAGCATGCAGGACACCCTGCAGCAGAGCTGTAACTAGACATTTTGGTGCCCTTAGGCAGAAAGTGAATTGGTGTTAGACCACTTAGACCACAAAGAACAGGTAGTGCGCGCCGTAGGCGCGCTGCAAAATTTTAGGGGCGTGGCTTCATAGGGAAGGGGCGTGGTCACATAATAGTGTCAATTCACATTACACCACACAGTAGTGGCGCTTATACACATTGCACCAGGTAGAACCTCCTATGCACACTGATCCAGGTAGATCACGTCATACACTTTGCTCCAGGTATAGCACGTCATACACTTTGCACCAGGTACAGCACGTCATACACTTTGCACCAGGTACAGCACGTCATACACTTTGCACCAGGTAGAGCATGTTATCATACACATTGCCGCTAGGTAGAGCACGTTATCATACACAGTGCGCCAGGTAGAACACGTTATACACACTGCGCCAGGTAGAGCACGTTATCATACACATTGCGCCAGGTAGAGCATGTTATCATACACATTGCCGCTAGGTAGAGCAAGTTATCATACACATTGCATCAGGTAGAGCATGTTATCATACACATTGCCGCTAGGTAGAGCACGTTATCATACACATTGCGCCAGGTAGAACACGTTATTATACACAATGCGCCTGGTAGAGCACGTTATAATACACATTGCACTAGGTAGAACACGTTATTATACACAATGCGCCTGGTAGAGCACGTTATTATACACATTGCACTAGGTAGAGCACGTTATCATACACATTGCGCCTGGTAGAGCACGTTATTATACACATTGCACCAGGTAGAGCACGTTATCATACACATTGCGCCAGGTAGAACACGTTATCATACACATTGCGCCAGGTAGAACACGTTATCATACACATTGCGCCAGGTAGAATACGTTATTATACACATTGCGCCAGGTAGAGCACGTTATCATACACATTGCGCCAGGTAGAACATGTTATTATACACATTGCGCCAGGTAGAACACGTTATTATACACATTGCGCCAGGTAGAACACGTTATTATACACAATGCGCCTGGTAGAGCACTGAGGCACATTGCAGTAACCACTCACTTATCACCTCCAGTTGCACGAAGGGGCCGTTTGACACAAGTGGTTCCGCCCCCAGCAGCAACTCACTGACACTCACCATTTTTTCTGACAGCACAGTGCAGTGAGTGCACTGGCACAAGTAGCCAGCCTGCGCCTGTAGTAGCAGCAGCCTGGAGGAGCTCTATGTGAAATCGCAAGCAGAGGCTGTTCTCTGGCAAGAAGGAGCTCGTCCAATCGCTTCCCCTGACGGGCTGGCCACTGCTAAATATACCGATAATCAGTTCCAACTGTGTCAAAGTAGTGGAGCCCCAGGTGCAATGGGAAAGTCAGTGTCACTGCACAGTTGTACTGATATACTGGTATATTTAGCAGTGGCCAGCCCGTCAGGGGAAGCGATCGGAGGAGCTCCTTCTTGCCAGCCTCTGCTTGCGATTTCACAGATAGCTCCTTCATGCTGCGGCGCCGGCTGGCTACTTGTGCCAGTACACTCACTGCACTGTGCTGTCAGAAAAATGGTGTCAGTGAGGCCCTGACACTCTGAGCGGCCTCACATTGCACACACGGAGCTTGCAGCCCCCGGACATCCCGCATCTGCACCAGCTACTCCAGTTGAAGCGGGGCGATGCAGCACTGTCTACTGCTTACCTACAGCGGGAGCTGCGCAGCCCGGACGGCTCCTGCTGGAAGGTAGTTGTCGGGTCTCGGTGGGGCGTTGAGCGGGTCCCGGGTAGGGGGGTGGCGGCGGGCAGATCCGGAGCTGTACTCCCAGTCGCAGAGGAGGGTGCTGGCGGCAGAGCGGCAGTGGAGCCGGATGAGCGGGGCCAGTCTGTCAGCCCTGCAGCACAGATTCATGTGCTGGCGGGGAGCAGGATTCAAAGCGGGAGATGCTGCAGGCTGTGATTGGATGGAGACTACAGGAGGTGATTGGCCGAGGAAACAGCCAGTCACCTCCTGCATTCCGCTGACAGGCTTAACACATGCAAACACATATTCAGATGAGCGCGTCCTGTGGGACCCGCTCATCTTCTAAATGTGAGTCCCGGGTGGCTGTTTCTGGGTAAAATACGCGCCATGGCGCGTTTTTGCGATCACTGACAATAATGCACATGACACAATATGCACACACCGTAATGCCCCCTACATATTATGCCACACACCGTAATGCCCCCAACACATTATGCCACACACCGTAATGCCCCCGACACATTATGCCACACACCGTAATGCCTGTGACACATTATGACAGGAATCGCAAAGCCAGTTATACATTATGCTACACACTGCAATGCCCCTGATACATTATAGCACACACAATGTCTGTGACACAGTATGACACACACCACAATGATCCTGAGACATTATACCACATACCACAATGCCCGTGATATAGTATACAACACACCGTAATGCCTGATACATTATGACACACACCGCAATGTCCGTGATACATTATGCCACACACCGTAATGCCCATTACACATTAAGTTCTACAGTAAGGCTTCCAATTACTTTTAAATTACCTCCTCGTTGCCAGGGGTTTCATGCTCTTGGTTCCATGCACGGTGCCAGGGGTTTTCATGCTCAGGGTGTCATGCTCGTTGCCAGGGGTTTCATGCACTGGGTGTCCTGCTCGTTGCTAGGGGGTAGTGCTTGTTGCTAGGGCCGTGCTCCCAGTGCCACATATGCTCCCAGTGCCAGATATTCCCCCACAGTGCCAGGTATATGCACCCAGTGCCAGATATTCCCCCACAGTGCCAGGTATATGCACCCAGTGCCAGATATTCCCCCACAGTGCCAGGTATATGCCCCCCCCCCCCCAGTGCCAGATATTCCCCCACAGTGCCTGCTTCCCCCCCAGTGCCAGATATTCCCCCCCAGTGCCAGGTATATGCCCCCAGTGCCAGATATCCCCCCCTCCAGTGCCAGGTATATGCCCCCAGTGCCAGGTATATGACCCCCCAGTGCCAGATATTCCCCCCCCCCCAGTGCCAGGTATATGCCCCCAGTGCCAGATATTCCCCCACAGTGCCAGGCATATGCCCCCAGTGCCAGATATTCCCTCCCAGTGCCTGCTTCCCCCCCCAGTGCCAGGTATATGCCCCCCCAGTCACGGGTATATGCCCCCAGTGCCGGGTATATGCCCCCCCAGTGCCAGGTATATTCCCCCAGTGCCAGGTATATGCCCCCCCAGTGCCAGGTATATGCCCCCAGTGCCAGGTATATGCCCCCCCAGTGCCAGATATTCTCCCAGTGCCAGGTATATGCCCCCAGTGCCAGGTATATGCCCCCAGTGCCAGGTACATGCCCCCCCAGTGCCAGTTATATGCCCCCAGTGCCAGGTATATGCCCCCAGTGCCAGATATTCCCCCCCAGTGCCTGCTTCCCCCCCAGTGCCAGGTATATGCCCCCAGTGCCGGGTATATGCCCCCCCAGTGCCAGGTATATGCCCCCAGTGCCGGGTATATGCCCCCCCAGTGCCGGGTATATGCCCCCAGTGCCAGGTACATGCCCCCAGTGCCAGATATTCCCCCCTAGTGCCTGCTTCCCCCCCAGTGCCAGGTATATGCCTCCAGTGCCGGGTATATGCCCCCCCAGTGCCAGGTATATGCCCCCCAGTGCCGGGTATATGCCCCCAGTGCCAGGTACATGCCCCCAGTGCCGGGTATATGCCCCCCCAGTGCCAGGTATATGCCCCCAGTGCCAGGTATATGCCCCTAGTGCCAGGTACATGCCCTCAGTGCCAGGTATATGCCCCCCCAGTGCCAGGTATATGTCCCCAGTGCCGGGTATATGCCCCACAGCCTGCTCCTCCGGCCCCCCCCTATGTGTTGGAGGGACACGAGCGCATCGCGCGTCTCTCCTGTGTCCCTCCTGGCTCTCCCCCAGCTGTCTAATAAAGGAAGTGCCGTTCGTGAGCCAATCAGAGCTCACGAACGGCACTTGCTTCCTTAGACCGGCCGGGGGAGAGCCAGGAGGGACACAGGAGAGACGCGCGATGCGCTCGTGTCCCTCCAACACATTGGGGGGGGGGGGAGCAGGGGGAGCAGGGGGAGCAGGGGGAGCAGGCACCGCAGCAAGGAGGGAGAGGAGATCGCAGATTGACATGCGGACGCTCGTCCGCATGTCAATCTGTTCTAAATCAGTGGCGCCCCCGCAGCCCCTCGCCCCCAAGCCACCGCGAGGACTGCGGGGGCAGTAGTTACGCCACTGAAAGATATATATATATATATATACATACAAACTGGTGGTCTTCTAGAGAGGGGTATGCATCCTTCCACTCTCAATCCATAAAGAACCAGGCGGCACTCAAGAGGACTTGTGCATAATGAAGTGTAATAAGCAAATTAATCAAAAAGGTGGCATAACTTGCAATTAGGGCATACCACTTTCTTTATTGTCATACCACAATTCTTTTGTGGGGAATTTTGTATGTGCCTTCACCACAATTCTTGTGTTTTGTTTCAATTTTCATCCAAGAGCAATGTGTGATATACTGTTGGGTTACATTGAAGGACTTGATTATCATTCCTTCTATACCTCTTTTGGACCCACTTATCAATTCTGTCTCAACTTGCTCAAGCAGTAGCTATCCCTATACGCTGATAGGTATCTACTTGACTCTCTACAGTCATACCATGCTGGACATGCCCGATCTCGTCTGATCTTGGAAGCCAATCAGCATTGGGCCAGGTTAATACCAGAAAGGGTGACCCTCTGGGAATACTGGGTACTGGAGTATTAAGGAACATACCTTCCGCTGATTAGTAAATTCCACCGCAAGTATTCATTGCAGTATACTTACCTATGCTTACTATTCTAGTAAGAGTCCGGATTTGTAAAAGCCGGTTTTTCTTGATTCTCTCTTTGAATGTACAGGTATATATTAATTCATAAGTTGATAGAGAAAACAAGAATTTTCAAACTTTCGCTTTTGATTAACGTTAAATATCAATACTCGCTTAAAATCCAGTGGGTATGCAGACAAATTTTATGCCACCTACTTCACATCAAGTGAGTGACATATCGCCATATTGCTATTTAATACTTTTTTTTTAATTAATTTTGCTGATATATACAGCAACATTTTTGTATATTGTTTATTTCGTCTGTTTAGAATATTAAAAGTTAAGTTTTATTCTAACACTTATATTGTACAAATATCATAATTTCATCAATCAGTCAATTAATACAAAGTGTGCCCCAGAGAGACACAAAAACAGTCCTTCTTTTGCTTCTCTGCAAAACAACCCTTTAATAGTTTGTTCTGAACTAATGTCCGGGAGCACCGCCAACTCTGCTCTACCTTAAAAGCCTTATAGGCGTAGTCGGTAGCTTCATGTTGGTTACTATTCTTGCCTCATATGGTATAAAAATTGTATGACATTTATTTATTTTACAATCTGGTCCAGTGCAGATTCCAAAAAACCCCACCCACTACACAGTAAATCTCACCAAGAGGGCAGCAGAAGAGCAGCTCCTTGTTCCAGCATGGAGGGGCGGAGCTTCTATATGATTGACAGGCTGGACCTCCGTGGGTAGAAGGAAAGGACTGAAGAAAGGGAAGGGGTGGCAACTACACTGCCTGCATGTTCCAGATCACTGAATGCAGATCCCTGACAGCCAGGAAAGTTCTACTGACAAGCCTTCAAACCTCCCCTCTTCCCTAACAACACACCACACTGCACTGCACTGGACTCTCTGCACTGTGCAATCAGTGATATGCAACATGCAGGCAGTGTGGTGGCCACCCCTTCCCTCTCTTCTAGTCATCTCCTCCTACCCCTGCCCGAGATCCGGCTCTCAGCTGTGCAGTGAGCCAACGCCTTCTGTCCCCAGCTGCGCCTGGAGCTCGAGCTCCAGTTACTCCACCCTCCCTACTCCCCTGTTTGTGAGTGTAGGGAATTTAGATTATATAATCTCATGAATCTCACGTCTAAATAGAGGTGTGGGGCCAAAATAATGCTTCATATTGAAAATATGTTATCATATAATTCAGGGGCACCACAAACTTTTGGTTGCATAAATAGGAATGGCTGGGTATATACTTGGGTCACTTTATGGCACTTTAAAAAAAACTTCAAATAAAAAACTGATTACTCCCACTTGAAGCCTAAAAACACTTGTCCCGCTCATAAAGCACCCTGATATACTTGTTCGGGATGCAACTAAAATGCTGGCTGTCAGGATCGAGGCATTCAGGATACTGATGCTAAAATCCCGCCAGCCGACAATGCCGCCAGCCGGAATCCCAGCACACCAAGGCTATTCCCACTCGTGGGTCTCCACGACACCCATATAGGGAAATTTACTAAGCTCCCGATTTTGACTGAGATGATGTTTTTTCTTAAAAGTGTCATCTCGGGAATTTACTAAACTCAAATCACGGCAGTGATGAGGGCATTCGTATTTTTATTACGGCTGTGTAGTAAAAATACGAATGAATACACCTTCGGTCAAACGCGGCTGTTTAGATCTAGAACTCGGTCATTTATTAAGCATTCGTATTTGAAATCTCAACCGTGAAAATGGATTTGCGGCCGCAAAAAATTACTAATCGTACAAAAAGCCTAAAAAAAAGTAGACCTGCTTTTGAGAAGCGTGTTTACATGTGTTGTCAATTCTACATTAGTCACACCTGACTTTTTGGACCTTTAAAAGGGGCCCAAGCACATTTTTCACCACTCTCAATCTGAAATGGCTGCTACTGTGTGTAGTACTGCTGTCTTGTTTGCTGGGGGATACCTGACACTGCTCCATGAGGCTACAATAAACCCTGGCCAGGAAAATCAACAGGGTAAGCAGGTTGTACATGTTCCGCATAGGCTGGCCATGGCTTGTTTTTTTTGTGTGACTTTAAACGATAACAAAATTGCTGATGACCATGTTATACATAGAGATGTGCACCGGAAATTTTCGGGTTTTGTGTTTTGGTTTTGGGTTCGGTTCCGTGGCCGTGTTTTGGGTTCGAACGCGTTTTGGCAAAACCTCACCGAATTTTTTTTGTCGGATTCGGGTGTGTTTTGGATTCGGGTGTTTTCAAAAAACCCTAAAAAACAGCTTAAATCATAGAATTTGGGGGTCATTTTGATCCCAAAGTATTATTAACCTCAATAACCATAATTTCCACTCATTTTCAGTCTATTCTGAACACCTCACACCTCACAATATTATTTTTAGTCCTAAAATTTGCACCGAGGTCGCTGGATGACTAAGCTCAGCGACCCAAGTGGCCGACACAAACACCTGGCCCATCTAGGAGTGGCACTGCAGTGTCAGGCCGGATGGCCCTTCCAAAAAATACTCCCCAAACAGCACATGACGCAAAGAAGAAAAAAAAGAGGCGCAATGAGGTAGCTGTGTGACTAAGATAAGCGACCCTAGTGGCCGACACAAACACCTGGCCCATCTAGGAGTGGCACTGCAGTGTCACGCAGGATGGCCCTTCCAAAAAACACTCCCCAAACAGCACATGACGCAAAGAAAAAAAGAGGCGCAATGAGGTAGCTGTGTGAGTAAGCTAAGCGACCCTAGTGGCCGACACAAACACCTGGCCCATCTAGGAGTGGCACTGCAGTGTCAGGCTGGATGGCCCTTCCAAAAAATACTCCCCAAACAGCACATGACGCAAAGAAGAAAAAAATGAGGCGCAATGAGGTAGCTGTGTGACTAAGATAAGTGACCCTAGTGGCCGACACAAACACCTGGCCCATCTAGGAGTGGCACTGCAGTGTCACGCAGGATGGCCCTTCCAAAAAACACTCCCCAAACAGCACATGACGCAAAGAAAAATGAAAGAAAAAAGAGGTGCAAGATGGAATTGTCCTTGGGCCCTCCCACCCACCCTTATGTTGTATAAACAGGACATGCACACTTTAACCAACCCATCATTTCAGTGACAGGGTCTGCCACACGACTGTGACTGAAATGACGGGTTGGTTTGGACCCCCAACAAAAAAGAAGCAATTAATCTCTCCTTGCACAAACTGGCTCTACAGAGGCAAGATGTCCACCTCATCATCATCCTCCGATTCATCACCGTGTACATCCCCCTCCTCACAGATTATCAATTCGTCCCCACTGGAATCCACCATCACAGCTCCCTGTGTACTTTGTGGAGGCAATTGCTGCTGGTGAATGTCTCCATGGAGGAATTGATTATAATTCATTTTAATGAACATCATCTTCTCCACATTTTCTGGAAGTAACCTCGTACGCCGATTGCTGACAAGGTGAGCGGCGGCACTAAACACTCTTTCGGAGTACACACTTGTGGGAGGGCAACTTAGGTAGAATAAAGCCAGTTTGTGCAAGGGCCTCCAAATTGCCTCTTTTTCCTGCCAGTATACGTACGGACTGTCTGACGTGCCTACGTGGATACGGTCACTCATATAATCCTCCACCATTCTTTCAATGGTGAGAGAATCATATGCAGTGACAGTAGACGACATGTCCGTAATCGTTGTCAGGTCCTTCAGTCCGGACCAGATGTCAGCATCAGCAGTCGCTCCAGACTGCCCTGCATCACCGCCAGCGGGTGGGCTCGGAATTCTGAGCCTTTTCCTCGCACCCCCAGTTGCGGGAGAATGTGAAGGAGGAGATGTTGACAGGTCGCGTTCCGCTTGACTTGACAATTTTCTCACCAGCAGTTCTTTGAACCCCTGCAGACTTGTGTCTGCCGGAAAGAGAGATACAACGTAGGTTTTAAATCTAGGATCGAGCACGTGGCCAAAATGTAGTGCTCTGATTTCAACAGATTGACCACCCGTGAATCCTTGTTAAGCGAATTAAGGGCTCCATCCACAAGTCCCACATGCCTAGCGGAATCGCTCAGTGTTAGCTCCTCCTTCAATGTCTCCAGCTTCTTCTGCAAAAGCCTGATGAGGGGAATGACCTGACTCAGGCTGGCAGTGTCTGAACTGACTTCACGTGTGGCAAGTTCAAAAGGTTGCAGAACCTTGCACAACGTTGAAATCATTCTCCACTGCGCTTGAGACAGGTGCATTCCACCTCCCCTATCGTGGTCAGTTGTATAGGCTTGAATGGCCTTTTGCTGCTCCTCCAACCTCTGAAGCATATAGAGGGTTGAATTCCACCTCGTTACCACTTCTTGCTTCAGATGATGGCAGGGCAGGTTCAGGCGTTTTTGGTGTTGCTCCAGTCTTCTGTACGTGGTGCCTGTACGCCGAAAGTGTCCCGCAATTCTTCTGGCCACCAACAGCATCTCTTGCACGCCCCTCTCGTTTTTTAAATAATTCTGCACCACCAAATTCAAGGTATGTGCAAAACATGGGACGTGCTGGAATTTGCCCATATTTAATGCACACACAATATTGCTGGCGTTGTCCGATGCCACAAATCCACAGGAGAGTCCAATTGGGGTAAGCCATTCTGCGATGATCTTCCTCAGTTGCCGTAAGAGGTTTTTAGCTGTGTGCGTATTCTGGAAAGCGGTGATACAAAGCGTAGCCTGCCTAGGAAAGAGTTGGCGTTTGCGAGATGCTGCTACTGGTGCCGCCGCTGCTGTTCTTGCGGCGGGAGTCAATACATCTACCCAGTGGGCTGTCACAGTCATATAGTCCTCAGTCTGCCCTGCTCCACTTGTCCACATGTCCGTGGTTAAGTGGACATTGGGTACAACTGCATTTTTTAGGACACTGGTGAGTCTTTTTCTGAGGTCTGTGTACATTTTCGGTATCGCCTGCCTAGAGAAATGGAACCTAGATGGTATTTGGTACCGGGGACACAGTACCTCAATCAAGTCTATAGTTGGCTCTGCAGTAATGATGGATACCGGAACCACGTTTCTCACCGCCCAGGATGCCAAGGCCTCAGTTATCCGCTTTGCAGCAGGATGACTGCTGTGATATTTCATCTTCCTCGCAAAGGACTGTTGGACAGTCAATTGCTTGGTGGAAGTAGTAAAAGTGGTCTTACGACTTCCCCTCTGGGATGACCATCGACTCCCAGCAGCAACAACAGCAGCGCCAGCAGCAGTAGGCGTTACACTCAAGGATGTATCGGAGGAATCCCAGGCAGGAGAGGACTCGTCAGAATTGCCAGTGACATGGCCTGCAGGACTATTGGCATTCCTGGGGAAGGAGTAAATTGACACTGAGGGAGTTGGTGGGGTGGTTTGCGTGAGCTTGGTTACAAGAGGAAGGGATTTACTGGTCAGTGGACTGCTTCCGCTGTCGCCCAAAGTTTTTGAACTTGTCACTGACTTATGATGAATGCGCTGCAGGTGACGTATAAGGGAGGATTTTCCGAGGTGGTTAACGTCCTTACCCCTACTTATTACAGCTTGACAAAGGCAACACACGGCTTGACACCTGTTGTCCGCATTTCTGTTGAAATACTTCCACACCGAAGAGCTGATTTTTTTGGTATTTTCACCAGGCATGTCAATGGCCATATTCCTCCCACGGACAACAGGTGTCTCCCCGGGTGCCTGACTTAAACAAACCACCTCACCATCAGAATCCTCCTTGTCAATTTCCTCCCCAGCGCCAGCAACACCCATATCCTCCTCATCCTGGTGTACTTCAACACTGACATCTTCAATCTGACTATCAGGAACTGGACTGCGGGTGCTCCTTCCAGCACTTGCAGGGGGCGTGCAAATGGTGGAAGGCGCATGCTCTTCACGTCCAGTGTTGGGAAGGTCAGGCATCGCAACCGACACAATTGGACTCTCCTTGTGGATTTGTGATTTCGAAGAACGCACAGTTCTTTGCTGTGCTTTTGCCAGCTTAGGTCTTTTCATTTTTCTAGCGAGAGGCTGAGTGCTTCCATCCTCATGTGAAGCTGAACCACTAGCCATGAACATAGGCCAGGGCCTCAGCCGTTCCTTGCCACTCCGTGTGGTAAATGGCATATTGGCAAGTTTACGCTTCTCCTCCGACAATTTTATTTTAGATTTTTGAGTCCTTTTTTTACTGATATTTTGTGTTTTGGATTTTACATGCTCTGTACTATGACATTGGGCATCGGCCTTGGCAGACGACGTTGATGGAATTTCATCGTCACGGCCATGACTAGTGGCAGCAGCTTCAGCACGAGGTGGAAGTGGATCTTGATCTTTCCCTATTTTTGGAACCTCAACATTTTTGTTCTCCATATTTTAATAGGCACAACTAAAAGGCACCTCAGGTAAACAATGGAGATGGATGGATACTAGTATACTTATGGATGACGAGTGACTGACGACACAGAGGTAGCTACAGCCGTGGACTACCGTACTGCGTCTGCTAATATAGAGATGATAATGATATAAAAAATATATATATATCACTACTGCAGGTATATATAATATAATGACGGACCTGCTGGACACTGTCAGCAGACTCCTAAACTACTAGTATGAAGAAGATAGGAAAAAAAAACCCACCACAGGTAGGTATACAATTATGGACGAGCACTGACGACACAGAGGTAGCCACAGCCGTGGACTACCGTACTGCGTCTGCTAGTATAGAGATGATAATGATATAAAAAATATATATATATCACTACTGCAGGTATATATAATATAATGACGGACCTGCTGGACACTGTCAGCAGACTCCTAAACTACTAGTATGAAGAAGATAGGAAAAAAAAAACCACCACAGGTAGGTATACAATTATGGACGAGCACTGACGACACAGAGGTAGCCACAGCCGTGGACTACCGTACTGCGTCTGCTAGTATAGAGATGATAAAGATGATATAAAAAATATATATATATCACTACTGCAGGTATATATAATATAATGACGGACCTGCTGGACACTGTCAGCAGACTCCTAAACTACTAGTATGAAGAAGATAGAAAAAAAAACCCCACCACAGGTAGGTATACAATTATGGACGAGCACTGACGACACAGAGGTAGCTACAGCCGTGGACTACCTTACTGCGTCTGCTAGTATAGAGATGATAATGATATAAAAAATATATATATATCACTACGGCAGGTATATATAATATAATGACGGACCTGCTGGACACTGTCAGCAGACTCCTAAACTACTAGTATGAAGAAGATAGAAAAAAAAACCCCACCACAGGTAGGTATACAATCATGGACGAGCACTGACGACACAGAGGTAGCCACAGCCGTGGACTACCGTACTGCGTCTGCTAATATAGAGATGATAAAGATGATAGAGATGAACAAAAAAAATATAACACTACTGCAGGTAAATATTTATATAATATAATGAATGACGGACCTGCTGGACACTGTCAGCAGAATGCGTTTATAGAATAAAAAAAAAAAACACCACTGGAGTGTTTAACTTTTTCAGGCAGACAATATACTGGTGGTCACTGGTCAGTCACACTGGCAGCAAAAGTGTGCACTGTACTCCTGCTATAACTGCACCCCAGTCTCCCCCACAATTCAGCTGTGTGAGCAGTGAGCACTCAGCACAGTCAGATATACATAGATGATATTATCATGCAGCACACTGAGGCTGAGCACAGATATGGTATGTGACTGTGTATCGTTTTTTTTCAGGCAGAGAACGGATTATATTAAATAATAAAGTGGTCAGTCACTAGTAACTAACTATCAGCAAAACTCTGCACTCTGAGTACTCCTAATGCTCCCCAAAATTACTAAGTAATCAACTCAAGTGTCTCTATCTATTCTAATGGAGAGGACGCCAGCCAAGTCCTCTCCCTATCAATCTCAATGCACGTGTGAAAATGGCGGCGACGCGCGGCTCCTTATATAGAATCCGAGTCTCGCGATAGAATACGAGCCTCGCGAGAATCCGACAGCGGGATGATGACGTTCGGGCGCGCTCGGGTTAGCCGAGCAAGGCGGGAAGATCCGAGTCTGCCTCGGACCCGTGTAAAAAGGCTGAAGTTCGGGGGGGTTCGGATTCCGAGGAACCGAACCCGCTCATCTCTAGTTATACAGATGCTCAGACTAAATGTAATTATTTTTTTCCCTCTGCATGACCTTGTCAAACTGACCCTAGACCCTGAGACAGTACGCTCTCGCTCTGTCTCAGGCCTGCCCAAACTCCTGCCTGTGTTGCACTTTATGGCTACCGGCAGCTTCCAGCCTGTGACTGGCAATGTAATTAGTATCTCACAGGCCACCTTTTAAAAATATTTAATTCAGGTGAGTTAAAACATACATACACGTCTATGTCTAAGTGGAGCTTCTGTAATGTAATAGAAAACAGTATTGTATTGATTACAGGTCATGACACTCACCTTTAATTTTTGAAGGGCCACTCAGGTTTTGGATGTCTTGGATGGCTACATAGATGCCTCTCTCTGCTTCCCTACCCAGGAGTCGCAGTGTTATGCAGTCAGGGTAGCTTTATCTAATCTTGCGGCCATGGACAATGTGCTGGGTGACATAGCTTACACACATGTTGAGTTGAGTACACCTAGGGGCAGGCAATATATTTCTAACAATCCACATCTGGCCCAAGACACTAATGTGCATGTGGTTTGTGGAGCTAATTAAACAATACACATATTGCGTGTTCACAATTTATTAATTTTAACACACAACTTTTTGCGACCAATCTAAAAGAAAAAACACTGTAATGGTCTATATATTCTGACCGAACATTATTAATGTTTTTTTCTTTGTGTGCTGGGTGCCGAGGATTGTGCTGGCTCGTTGGTGCGGGTTCGACTTGAGCGTCGGACTGGGGAATGAACTGGGGTGTGGCTTGGTGTCGTTGTCCCAGAACTAGATGTGGCATGGTGTGATGCCAACACACTAAGGCTTTGGCTTAGATTGTTCAAGCTTGCTGTGAGCTGAGTGTTAGCGGCAGTGTTGTTAGCTATCATGCGTGAGAGGTTGTCGTTGATCATTTGGTTGTGTTGTATTATCTGTATAAGTGATTGTTGCTGCCGCTGCTGATCATCCAAGATGCGTTGGAGGTTTGACTGCATTTGGGTGTTGTCTGCCCTCATCTGTTCCAAGGAGTTCGCAATTCGGGCCACCTGCACTATAAGTCTGCCTGAGTTGCGACTCAGTCTAGGCAAATGATGGGGCAGACTTGACAGGTATTGGCTGTGGGTGTTGAGGCTTGCGCAGTATTGCGCCTGTTGTGACGACCAACGGCTCCAAAACTCAGGGCCCATTTGTGTGTCAACTTGTGTTGTGGTCAATTGTGGGCTGTGGGATGTTTGGGGTGGTTGGGGTATGTCCTGCGGCGTGGTTGTCTGAGTCGGATTGATGGGCTGCAGGTGGAGTGTGAAGGTCTCCTGGTCACGTTCCTGCTGGGCATCCTCGGTGATGATGCCTGGGTCTGTATGGGGTTGAAGATAGCCACTATTTAGTAAATATGTAGCATTGGTCTTACTATAGCTTTACCTCAACATGCATTACTTCTTAATATTAATGTTGTAATTGCTAAATAGATTGTGGCATAAACTTAACTATGTAGCTCACCTTTTTTTAAATATGTGGCTTCTAACGCTCACTACTCATTTGTTGTTTTTTTTGGGGGGTATAGTAGGATTCTGAGCCATAATTAATGTTTAAACACGAAGAACTCTAACAAATACAAAGTACTACATTTACATATTGGGTATGAAGCTTCCTTTGGAACAACACACACAATACAATAAATGTGTTGGCCAATACACTCATACATTGTTCAAGGCAGTCAGTGGTTTGCCAAAAACGAAACAAAATATAGTGGCCTAAAATGTACACATTAACAATGGATGAAAAAGTATTAAGGTGCCCTATGTTTAGAAGTGGTGTTGTTGGCCATGCAAAACAATTGGATGAGACTTAACATTTCTGTTTTTTTTTACTTCAATAATTTTGTGTCAAAAAAGTGTTGATATGGCCAACATCCCATCTGACAATTATCCATCTAAAAATACCTTTCTGCTTGTTGTTGTTGATTATTGCAAGGATGACTGGTCATTAGTGTATTATAATTTTCGATGTACTAACAGTGGGGCAGATGTATAAACCTGGAGAAGGCATAAGGAAGTGAAAAACCAGTGATATGTGCAAGGTGAGAAAGGCACAAGGCAAACAGATCCAATATGTACATTAACAGTTGTGTTTGTTTTGTACTGCTGCCTTTATCACCTTGCACATATCAGTGTTTTTTAACTTCCTTATGCCTTCTCCAGGTTAATAAATCAACAACACTGTTTGTTTACTTATTTACACGTAATTGTTATGTTTACTCACCAGACAACTGCGGGGATTGTGGATCCTCACTTTGGGGGCTGGCCAATAGAACTAGTGGTGGCACGGCCGACACTGCGGAGATGCGCCGTTGGGGTGGTGATGCTGGAGCTGGAGCCTCAAGACGGCGTCTCTTGGGTAGCCTCGTTGCCACAGTAACCGAGCCCTGTGATGGGCGCCTTAGTGTTGGTGGATTTGCCGAAGAAGAACCTGTGTGATAAGATAAACATTAACATTTTGTGTTTCAATGTGTTTGCAGAATATGTGTATACAGTTAAATCTTACCGGCATTGCCACCATCTGCATCTCTCGGCAGTGTTGGCTATGGCCTGGCTGTGCTGCTTCTCTGGCGTACTGTAGAAATATGAAGAATGTCCTTATGAACATACTATTTTGGTGATATGTTTTTGAAAATTCCTTATTGTGATGTAAACATATGTGGTACCTGATGAGAATTAAACTAAACGATGCTTATGCTTTTCTGCCTGACGTCATTGGTTGCGTATTCTTTAAATTAGCATAAATTTTGGGGAAAAAACAAAAACAAAGGCGCATAATGCAAACAATTATACTACTTAAAAACAAAACATCGTAGCTTGACACAACCACAATATTGCACGCTAAGGATCCAATTTGGGATAATAATAATAAAACACTAGTCCAAAATATCTTGTAAAAATTGGAAACATCACAACCAAATATGCAATCAAAAACACATCAAGCACACAAAGGGCAACCCATAACAACACACAATAATCATAAATGAGATGAAATGTATTTACAAAAAACCTTTGTTTACAATGTAAAAATTTAAAATCATTACACACCTACAAACATTTACTTTTCAGTTACAACACCAGAAAAACTCCAAGGCAACCAGAAATATTTACAAAAAAAAAAAAAATCAGTACATAAGGCCTGGCCAACCTGTGGCTCTCCAGATGTAGTGAAACTACACATCCCAGCATGCCCTGCCACAGTTTTATCATTCCCTAATAGCAAAACTGTGGCAAGGCATGATGGGACTTGTAGTTTCACAACAGCTGGTGAGCCACAGGTTGGCCAGGCCTGCACTACATCACCAACACATTAGAAGAATGAACAAACTGACAACCACAATTAGCAAGAAGACATTTCAGACAACTAAGGACAAAGCACACATGCTTAAATTGTTTGTAAAAAAACACAACTAACTCACCATCCTGCCTTGGCCGATCCGAATCCCGGACATAAGTGCCACCAACCACTTCTTGCGGAATGAGTGCACGCACAGGCTCCTCCCAATCGCGGTAAGATGCACGGAAGGGGGGTCCACCCCCGGTTTGGCGGGCCGATTTAGCCTCCTTGGCCATCTTCGCCTTGACACGGCGCTTTATATCGTAAAAACGCTTACGGCACGTGTCCTTGGTCCGCCTCACCACACCCTCACTATTCACAGCCGCAATGACCTTCCCCCACAGAACACTCTTCCTGCGTGACGACACCTTTGCAGCATCATGGCCAAACAACTGCCGATGATGCCTCATCAGCTCCCGCACCAAAGCCATATTTTCAGCATAGCTAAATTTGACATTGCGGCCAGTCTTTGTAGTGGTGCGTGGCTGCGGAGCCACAACACCATCACTATCACTGGAGGCCGCAGCAGCAGCCACCCCCTCCTCCTCACTAACCTCCTCCACCTCACTAACCTCCTCCCTCTCACTCACCTCCTCCCTCTCACTCACCTCCTCCACCTCACTCACTCACCTCCTCCCTCTCACTCACCTCCTCCACCTCACTCACCTCTGACTGGGACATAATCAGGACAAACAACAAATAACACTGAGAAAAAAAAACAATAAACACACTCCTCCACTACCACTACACACCACACACCACACACCAAACACACACTCACACACTCACTCACTCACTCACTCACTCACTCACTCACTCACAAACAATGACAATAGACGTTAAATAAAAAACAATGACAAAAAAATACACAAACTTTTAAATAACTACACAAGTATGACAAGACTACTTACACACACAGTGCAGCACTCAACAATCGCAAAAAAACTCCTCAAATCCTCCACAAACTCCAAACAACTCTCCAACTCCTAACACACCTTCCTCTCACCTCTCCACTAGCTAAACCCACGAGGTGCTGACGGTTTGGGGCGTTTTTATAGTAATGTGCACAGACACTCCTCCATCACGAATCAAACCAATCACAGACGAGTGACAAAAACGAAACTTAGGAAAAAACGTGGCAGTGAACGGACAAACACTGCCGTAACCAAAATGTGACGCAGTCGTAAAAAAAACACATAACACGGCCGCAAAACCACTAAATCGGCCGCATTCTACCTTACAAAACTACGAATGACATCGACATCGGAAATCACGAAAAAGAAAAATACGACAGCTTAGTAAATTAGTCGTAAAAAAAATCAAAAAGTTGCACAATTACACATTCGATGTCATTCGTGATGAATCTCACTCCAAATCGGGACAAATACGAATTTTAGTAAATATACCCCATAGAGTAGGAATAGATCCTGTGGCGAGCGCAGCAAGCCACCGAGCCGCAGCCTGTCTAGCGCAGTGATTCCGCAAGGGGACTCTTAGCCGTTGTCCCGCTGCTGGCATTCTGGCAGGCGGGATGCTGCTGGATATTGACAGCCGGCATCCCGTCCGCCGGTAACACGTATATAATTCACCTGTCCCATACCTTGTACCACAATTTCCACATGTTGCATTTTTTGACCCCAAATATGACATCTTTATTGACCAAATAAAAATGATTTAAAAGTACTAAGTGCTTTATTAGTCATTCAGGGGGGTGTCCCAGGGGTTCCGACCCAAATCCTGACATTTTAATAGGGATTTTCCCCAAGCTTATCACCTGTTCAGAGGTGGCGAAGTGAAATTCGTGGTAAACATATGGAGAATTATCGTCGAAAATGTATCATAGACAATTGAATAGCAGCTTATCACAGGTCACTATAAAAGTCCTGTTTTTACGGCAAAATCGGCTTATCGTGGCTAATTGAATTCGCCCCTATATGGCGTTCCAATGTTTCCATCACCGTTATCACAGCAATAGAAAATAACACCATGATTTATCAATAAAAATGTTGTCAGGGAGCAGTAGGACTTAATTTACCATTTTGCATATGTGTGACCAGTTTATCCGGTTAATACAGTACATGCTCAGTAGAATGAAAAAAAAACCAACAGGATTTGGGCTTTCAGTTCTGCTTAGTGAATGAAAAACTGTTTCTTAAAAGTGAACAATTTTTTTTTTTAAAAACACATAAAAAATTAGCCATTGAAAAAATGCTTTTTACTAGGAATATAGAATTTTTACTATACTCTTCTCATCTCCATCCTTCTTAATCACTTGACTAATATTTTTTTTTCTAAAAATGTCCCCACAATTGTGTTATTTTTAAATTAACAAACCATTTTGGAGACCTTTAAAAAATAAAAATAAATAATAATATACAGGTAAACAAAAAGGGGGTCATTCCGAGTTGATCGTAGCTGTGCTAAATTTGTGTCCGGTCCCCCCCGCCCAAGTACAAAAGCATCGCACATCGGCGATGCTTTTGAACTTGTGGAGTTACTCCCAGCCAGCGCAGCTCCTGCGACTGGCCGGGAGTTGGTCGTCGCTGCTCCTGGTCGCAGCGGCTGCGTGTGACGTCACGCAGCTGCTGCGGCCCGCCCCCTGCACGGTTCGGCCACGCCTGCGTTGGCCGGACAGCGCCCACGAAACGGCGGCCAAACGCCACCATTCCGACCCCCCACGCCCAGCGACCGCCTCTGCCTGTCAATCAGGCAAAGGCGACCGTAGCGCTCCGATGGCCTTCGGCCATCTGGCATGCGCAGTTCTGACCCGATCGCACCGCTGCGATAAACTGCAGCGTGCGATCGGGTCAGAATGACCCCTAAACTAATGTGTGCCTGGGTATATCTATCTATATGCAATATATATATATATATATATATATATATATATATATATTGTGTATAATCTCTTTTTCAAGGTAAAACTATACTATAAGCTGTAGTATGCAAACATCTTTTAAGTAGGCATTACTGCTGCTCTATTAATTGGCTGCAGTTGCAAGAGACGAGTACAGCTGGCTAACTGCCCTGGAGACCAAGAAACATCACTGACTGTACAGTATGTCTCACATGGCCCTTGGGCAATTCTTCCATAGCAACACAAACAGAAGAATGCCCACTTGCCATAAGGCCATTGAATTAACTGAGCTATATATACAGTATATTTAAAAAAAAAAAAAAATAATGTTGTAACTGCTTTGAATAGTGAAAAGTCTCTCCCTGCCTGACGACGTGACTTTCCAACCAGCATATAAAATTATGGGAAAACTAACAATAATGCTTTATGCCCCCAGTAGTAGTGCCTCTTATGTCCCCAGGAGTGATGCCCCTTATGAAGTGCCCCATTTATAATGCCCTCATTAGTAGTGACCCCCAGTAGTAATGCCCTTAATGGTAATGACCCCAGTCGTTTAGCCCCCTGTAGTTATGCCCCCAGTTGTTTAGCCTCCAGTGGTAATGCCCCTGCGGTTATGACCCCAGTAGTTTAGCCCCTGTAGTTATGCCCCAGTAGCTTAGCCCTCATGTAGTTTGCCCATGTAGTTTAGCCCCCATTGGTAATGCCCCCGGTAGTTTAGCCCCTGTAGTTATAGCCCCTGCAGTATGACCCCAGTAGTTTAGCCTCCCTGTGGTTTAGCCCTCATGTAATTTGACCCGTGTAGTTTAGCCCCCCAGTAGTAATGCCCACAGTAGTTTAACCCCTGTAGTTTAGCCGCCATGTAGTTAGCCCCCTATAGTTTAGCACCCCTGTAGTTTAGCCCCCCTGTAGTAATGCCCCCCTGTAGTTAGCCCCCAGTAGTAATGGCCCCCAGTCGTAATGCCCCCCTGTAGTTTGCCCCCAACAGTTAGCTCCCTTGTAGTTTTCCACTAGTAGTTACCCCCGAGTAGTAATGCCCCCAGTAGTAATGCCCCCTTGTAGTTTGCCCCCAGTAGGCGCGCCGCTGATACACTCAAACATATGAAAAAAACAACAACACAACACTCATTAAGCCACGCTCACACGTCCGATCACTGCAGTCCTCCTGGCGTCCGCTCCTCGCCACTATTCGAGATACGTCATGACATCTCTCCCATAATGCACACTGCCAGAGCCAGGAGCTGGAAGCCGGAGCTCAGTAGTGAGCTCCTGTCACCAGCTTCCACTGTGGAGAGGGAGCTGGGCGCCTGTCGGTAATACAATCTCAGAGGGCGCCCGGCATCTCCCTGCAGCGCCTGGCACACATCGGGTTAGGTGAGCCAGAGGAGGCGGAACTGTGTTCCGTCTCCAAGTGGAACTGATGGAACGCAGTTCCGCCCCATTCCGGCTCACTTTAACCCCTGGAGGTAATCTTTAGACAAATAGAGCATCTCCATATTTAAGAAGCCTCCAGGCCAGTGATAACTAGTAGGCCTCAAAGGGACCTATTACCCCCCCCTCCATAAAATTTAGGGGTCTATTTATTACATTGTGACCAGCTAATACTCTGGATAAACAGCAGTATATGGTTACATTTGTAGATTTTTGTGGTCTTATATTATGTATCGACGCACATCACGCCCCATAGAACTCTATGGGAATAGTGGAATAAGCCAATTCATCAAGCTTTTCTTTTTGCACAAAGTAACACCATCTCAGAATGCCATCTCTTATAGCGCTGCTGGATAGGGTTTACTGGATCCCTCCCAGGATTACATTACCATGACATTATCTTTGTATGTGCATAGCATCAACAAGGAAGGGAATAATTACTTCGTCCTTTCAATGGCAGAAACTAAGAGTGATTATCGGCCCACTGCACATGCGTCGCGGTTGCACTGCGCATGTATCAAGGTACCTTAGTAATGTCGCTTGCTGTGAGGATTTCTTTACAAAGTGATTGCCAGTCAGAGATCATCAGGGGGAGGTAACAGGAGTTGCAGCAGAAATGCAGGCATGTCACAACTGGTTTTTAGACATCTCTCCGTCTACAACTTTGAGCCCATATGCAAAAACGTGGAGCCAGTGTCTCAGATCCAGCGGGTCACTTTGTGCGTTCATAGGGATACTCACTGCTGCGTGTGGATCCGTGATAATGTCGGTAGACATCTCAAGATTTCCAGGCGGCTACAGCATTGGCATATTATCACACACCTGCTGCGTGCAGGATCGCAGCTGCAGATGCATTGGTGCACATCTCTGGATCAGGCCCTGTCTCTAGTTGAAAACAGAAGTGTACTTTTATTATTACATTTACCCACAAACAGGCTGATAGACCCCACTTTTCTATTTCCATTATTAAAACCTTGCTGGATTTAATGACACACTCAGCTGCATGCTACAGCCACCTATAATAGTCATAACTAACAGCTATGGAAGAAATAGGACGTTTCATATACAGAGGGTTGTTTTTTTTTTTTTTTGTAACCATTCAGAATTAGAAAACTTTAATTCATGATGAAAGGCAGTTTTGTAACTAGAGGCTTGGAGGCAGTGGCGTCACAAGCCGGGTGTGGGGGCACCCGGTGTCGCCTCTGCTTGGAGGCCCCTGGAACACTCTCAGTGTAGGCCTCCTTTTGATTTCTATTAACCCTTAAGCTGGGTACACACTGGGCGACATTTGAAACGATGTGGCTGATTCTGACATTTCTGAACGACATATCGTTTAAATCACCCAGTGTGCATGCACTTTGGCCCTCATTCCGAGTCGTTCGCTCGGTAATTTTCTTCGCATCGCAGTGAAATTCCGCTTAGTACGCATGCGCAATATTCGCACTGCGACTGCGCCAAGTAATTTTACAATGAAGATAGTATTTTTACTCACGGCTTTTTCTTCGCTCTGGCGAACGTAGTGTGATTGACAGGAAATGGGTGTTACTGGGCGGAAACACTGCGTTTTCGGGGCGCATGGATAAAAACGCTACCGTTTCCGGAAAAAACGCAGGAGTGGCCGGAGAAACGGGGGAGTGTCTGGGCGAACGCTGGGTGTGTTTATGACGTCAAACCAGGAACGACAAGCACTGAACTGAACGCAGATGCCGAGTAAGTCTGAAGCTACTCTGAAACTGCTAAGTAGTTTGTAATCGCAATATTGCGAATACATCGGTCGCAATTTTAAGAAGCTAAGATACACTCCCAGTAGGCGTAGGCTTAGCGTGAGCAACTCTGCTAAATTCGCCTTGCGAGCGATCAACTCGGAATGAGGGCCTATGTTGTCAACAATGCGCATTCCCGTGGGTCATTATTAACGTCTTCTGTCGTCTGTATGGGATGCAATTGGAATCCCGGCAGTTGAAATCCCGGCGGTCAAAATACCGACGCCAGAATCCCAAATGCCAGAATCCCAACCGCCAGAATGCCGGCAGTGCCGCCACAGCTATTCCCACTCCTGGGTGGCTGAAACCCAACAACTTTTTAATGTCGGACGTCTCCTGTATATTGTTTTGTTGTTTGTAAAATCATTGTTTTATCATATCCAAATAATTTTTGTACCATGCATACTAGAGACACATGAGGCAGCACTGCAACATAGGGTCAAAGCTTTGTAAGTGTATCCGCTCCGTTTACCCAGCTGCTAGTCCTGAGTAGTGGCAGCTACTGCTCATGGGCTGCAGCAGGGACCACACATAGCATGGGGGGGGGGGATTAAAACATATAAACATACCTTTAGTATTACATGTAATATGTGTGATGCTGATCCCCTGAGGCCATCGTATCATTTTATTAGAAGTCACAGCTCTAATTGAACTGACTAGCAACTTAATAGAACCGTGCACACAGAAATGATTTGCCAAATCACATATTTAGTCTACAGTAGTTAGTGACTTATTTTGGGATGGTTCCTCTTTACCTTGTGGGCACCTGGGCATTTGCCAGTCTAGCCACCCTGTAGGTACACTACTGATAAAAGGTTCACCTGTGTTAGATACTATGGGGCTGTTTCTCAGTCACACGCAAGTTTATGCAAATGCCACTACAGCCTGCATTAGACAGGCTGGGTCCGAACCTAAATTAAAGTGCAAGCGTATAACTGAGGACAGGATTTTAGAGGAGCCTCTGCCCTGGCAAGATAATGATGGCAGATTGCACAACTAAACATAAAAACATTATTGCCACGATACGCATTAATAACAAATGACATTTATCAGTGTAAAATTGCAGCTAATAATAATCCAGCCCCTATACATTTTGCACGTGTAATAAAGTTTTGTGATGTAAATAAGCTGTATACAAACAAAATTTGACCATTATATAATTTTTTCTCTGACACATATGGATTTTGGTATGATCAGCTTTGCTGTTAACTGGAAATATACTGTATGACTTATCATATAAGGTTTAACATGTGTATGAGAAATATGTGGTTCTGTTATAAAGACATGGTTATATTTGGCCACAAGCCTCATGATACTTTTAAGATAAGGAGAGTGCCTGGCTGGGCACGATATCTATATATAAGAGTCTTGCAATTTTGTGATTGGTTGAAGAGGTCAATTGTTGCTAGGCAGATCAGAGTTTTGAGTGAGTGGTAATTGGTTAGGGCCAGCCTATCGGTGAGTGTAGGGGAGGTGTTTAGTGCATTAAGGGTAGAAACTTCCAGAGTTACTTCCTCTTGTCGGCTGGAATGGCTTACTATTATCTTTCTTTCAGACTTAGTGGGCGGGAAGGCGCTACTGGCCAGCGGTCACTTGTAGTATAAGTGGTGTTGTGGGGCACTTACCCCTTTTGAAGGACGGCGAGTGTGTCCTGCCCTTGTGGGGGGGCGAGGGGTACTTCCTTGGGGAGCGTCCTCACTCTGCTATAGGAAGGGGTGGTGAGACCTGCGCAACACAGGTTATGCTGATATATATAGATGGGGCGTTTCAGTCGCACCCATGACAGTTGGGGCGTTTAGTCGCCGCCATTTTGTAAGATCGTGACTAGAGCTGGTTAGTGGTAGCGTCTTCCTGGCCACCCACTACGAGTGAGGTCATTCCAATTAATAAATTCAATGACCATTTAATCCAACGCAGTTGTGTCCGTGTCGTTATTTTTAGTTGATAAGCTAGCTTAAAGTGTGTAGTTAATGTCAAGCACAATAAATGAATAGACGCCTTAAGCTCCTTGAGTTTAGAGTAAAGTAAGTCACACTGCTTATGTGGTCAGTAGGTGGGATCTGTGTGGCGAGCGAGCATTAATGATACCTGCTTCTGTTCAATGGAATAGCACACCCTGCAGACTTAAACTCTCATGCCATCTGTCTGTACAGACAATGTGCACATCATATGGCTGCTCAGCTGTGAGGCTGCCAACTAGAAACGGGGCAGAAACAGCTTCAAGTTTCAGAACTCCAGCAGAACCCAGTCAGAAGTGTTTAACTGCTGCAGAGGATATTTTAAATGTTCATTTCTTTGTGAACTTGTAGCTCCTCTTCTTTACCAGCACCCCACTTACTATTTACATAGCGCTCAAAGGTTAGTAATTTCTCAACACAGTACCTTTTATAAAATCTTTAAATAATGAGAAAATAACTACAGTAGTATGTTTTAAACACCTGATGACCCGACTTTTCTTTGAAAGGACAAGTTTCAATTTGTTTGGAAACTAAATGGATAGGACTGTATGTCCAGTGCAACTAGCATCAGACTACTGTACATATGTACTATACGTGTCTCAGTTTGTTTATTTACAAATGATTGGAGTCCTACAGTATGTTTGAGTTCTCCTCTGCCAGAAATTTAGAGGGAAACATTTTAGGTTGTTGTTCATTTGAACAAATTTGATATTATTTGTTTCTTGAACAAGGCTTGGGCTGTTGTTATTTTTCTACATATATATGAACCTTGTTTTAGTTTGACATTATTCCTATGTAAACACGGACAGTCTATATCAATATATCCCATTTTACCCAGGAGTCACTTGTCTGCTGCAGTTTCTCCATTTCAGGGGCTAATTGGAAGTGGGTCATACTCATACATCAATTTATTTGGGTAAAATACACAATTCCCCAATGCTCATGCTTTCCAAAAATGCATGTGCTCCCCGATGTAGACTTTGTGTATTGCGCCTTGAGAGGTGGAAGGTGAGCAGGAAAGGGTGGGCAGAGTACAGTACAGGCATGTTTCTAGAACTGTGACACAATCAGAGGTGGGAGCCTTTGGAGGGTTCTGATACAGAAAATAGACATTAAAAAGACAGACAGTCATTAGGTCGATAGCAAAAGTTTGACAGTCAAAAGGTCGACAGTCAAAATGTCAACAGGGTCAAATGGTCAACAATCAAAAGGTCGACAGGGTCAAAATTCGACACAAAAAGATTTTGGGTGTTTTGTGTTCTTAAACATTTTTTACCAAAATGTTTTTAAATGTGTCCCCTCGCGGGTTTGCTTCGCTCGTCACACTTCAGGCAAGGCTACTAGTGGTGATAGTTTGTGACATGGATAGTTACTGCAGAATAGTTGTAAAAATGTTAAAAACCCTAAAAAAAAATATGTCGACCTTTTGACCCTGTCAACCTTTTGACCTTTTGACCCTGCCGACATTTTGGCCCCATCAACCATTAGTGGTCGAACTATTGACTGTAGAACTTTTTAGTGTAGATCTATAGACTGGATACCCATTTGGAGATGTTACAGGGCATTACGGTTGCAGGTACTGGGTGGTGGTAGCAGCTGGAGTGAGCCGGCATCGAGGGCGGAAAATGTTCGCGGAGGTGTGGCAGAGCCGCGATGGTGTGTGAGACCGCAATCCGCACATGTCAGTCTGCCTCCGCTGCTGCTGCCTTCCCGGTCTCCCAGGTCCCGGACTCCTCCTATGTGTGACTGGCTGTGGACCGGCTGCTCAGCCTATGTGGACCGTAACTGTTTAATACCTCCAGCCGGGTGAGTGGTGTGGAGGAGGTGGGGGATTGCAGAGATTGGCTGTGTAACAGGGCCATTATGTCTGTCATGTGTATAAGGGGATGTAATAATGTGGGGCATATGTGTAAGTGGCATTATTTATTTCATGTCTATAAGGGCATTTAATAATGTGGGGCATATGTATAAGGCCATTATGTATGTCATTTGTATAAGGGCATTTAATACATTTAATAATGTGGGGCATATGTGTAAGGGGCATTATGTCTGTAATTATGTGTGCAAGGGCATTTAGTAATGTGTGGCATATGTCTAGGGGCAAAATGTGTGTAATTATATGTAGAAAGGCATTAATAATGTGGGGCATATGTGTAAGGGGCATTATGTGTGGCATTATGTGTATACGGGCAATAATAATGTACAGCATGTGTATAAGGGGCATTATGTGTGGCATTATGTGTAAGGGCATTTAATAATGTGGGGCATATGTGTAAGGGGCATTATGTCTGTCACTATGTGTAGAAGGGCATTAAATAATGTGTGGCATATGTCTAGGGTGGCCAATCCCGGGCCATTTTTTTCAATCCCAGGTATGTAATCTGTTCATAAATCTTTTCTAAATCAGACATTCTGGTCACTAATTACAGATGTAGCCACGCTCATCATTGCCACGATGCATATGCATGGGCATACGCATCGCGGCGAGCTGCAGAGTATGCGGTGCTGCAACTAGTCGCAGCCGGCGATTGCACCATTGAAGTCTATGGCGTGCATGCCATAGATGCGGGCAAACTAGCCACGTCATCCATGTCGTGATGATGAGCAGGGCTACATCTGTACTTGAGGCAGCCCAAAAAATAGCATTCTTTTCTGGGTGTGGGAATTCAGTGTGGATCTGGCCTTCTCAATGTATTTCATGTCGATCTGGCCCTCAGTGATTCAGCAATTTAGGGGCACCAAAATTATATTATATCTTGGCCCCCCCAACCTAAAACGTTCTGACGCCCCTGTCGGAAGGTGCAGCACTGCACAATGATACTGATGACTGATATATGAAGTCACAGTCTCCCATTTACATAGCTTAACATTTACATTTAGGATTCTGCAAGAAGAAGATTCTCATTAGATTTTTTAAGGGATAAATTATAGATGTGTAGGTTTTTGTATATTATTATATTTTTCATGAAGACCGCAATATACTAATCGCTGTCACGGCTATATTCTTTTTTATATATGTGACACTTCATTACATTATTTAATTGTGCACAAATCAGGTAATGGTACTTTAGCAATTATTGCTAACCGTATTAAGGACACAAAATCTAAGTGGCATATTTGTGGGTCTGACATACGTCTGGTGCAAATGCTAGTGGTTTTGAGCTGGACATATTTTGAAATATGACGGTCTTAACATACACATGTAAATATGCTTCTACTTGTATGCATCTTTCCCTATATATATGATTTTTGCACAAATTAACTTTAAATGAGATCTTAAGTTTCTTTTAATGGCATCTGATGATAGTGCTACTAGAGCAGGAAGTTCTGCCGTGATACTTGACAAATAAGCTCCACCAGTATTGCAGGTGGTAACTACATTTACAAGGTACAGTATATATAACAAAGTGTAAAAAGCACTTTCACCAGCAAAAAACATGTATTCTCCAGCAAATAGGGTTATTGCCCCTTGATCAATCATCTCCAATGTTCTAAATCATATACTAAGTATGGGTCATTGCTCAATGGGGGGTAATTCAGAGTTGATCGCAGCAGCAAATTTGTTAGCAGTTGGGCAAAACCATGTGCACTGCAGGGGGGGGGGGGGCAAGTATAACATGTGCAGAGAGAGAGAGATTTGGGTGTGGTGTGTTCAAAGTCAAACTGAAATCTAAATTTCAGTGTAAAAATAAAGCAGCCAGTATTTACCCTGCACAGAAACAAAATAACCCACCCAAATCTAACGCTCTCTGCAAATGTTATATCTGCCACACCTGCAGTGCACATGGTATTGCCCAACTACTTACAAATTTGCAGCTGCGATCAACTCTGAATTACCCCCAAGGTCCAGTGTTGTTTCTTTACACCTGCTCAAGCACCAGTATTGTATGCCCAGCAGTGTCAACTACATCACGTCTGCACCGCTACTGACAAGAGTGTATTTGTCACAAGTTGGACTCGGGTGCATAGCAATTCTTAGGGCAGCCATATAGGTTGAGGCTTTGTGGTGGTCCGCAATGTGGGGGGCCCCTGAGTGGCCGCCCCTGAAGACCTGCCGATAACTTGACTCTGCGTGTGCTTCCCAGCCGAGGGGTTTCCAAAAAGTATAAGGACGATTAGATATACAGTTAAAAATACATCAAAGGTTACATCATTGTGACAGATCTACTTTGACATTTATTCTTAGTAAAGTTAATGAGTACACCCCACTTCCGAATATAGACCAATATATACCAGACACGAAGGAGAAGTAGGAGTGTTCCCCAAATTCAAGCAACTGTGTGCTCATAATATCACTAGAGATGAGCGGGTTCGGTTTCTCTGAATCCGAACCCGCCAGAACTTCATGTTTTTTTTCACGGGTCCGAGCGACTCGGATCTTCCCGCCTTGCTCGGTTAACCCGAGCGCGCCCGAACGTCATCATGACGCTGTCGGATTCTCGCGAGGCTCGGATTCTATCGCGAGACTCGGATTCTATATAAGGAGCCGCGCGTCGCCGCCATTTTCACACGTGCATTGAGATTGATAGGGAGAGGACGTGGCTGGCGTCCTCTCCGTTTAGACACTTGATTTACTAATTTTGGGGAGCATTAGGAGTACTCAGTAGTGTACAGTGCAGAGTTTTGCTGATAGTGACCAGTGACCACCACTTTTATTTATAATCCGTTCTCTGCCTGAAAAAAGCGATACACAGCACACAGTGACTCAGTCACATACATACCATATCTGTGTGCACTGCTCAGGCTCAGGCCAGTGTGCTGCATCATCTATATATATTATATATCTGTCTGACTGCTCAGCTCACACAGCTTATAATTGTGGGGGAGACTGGGGAGCACTACTGCAGTGCCAGTTATAGGTTATAGCAGGAGCCAGGAGTACATAATATTATATTAAAATTAAACAGTGCACACTTTTGCTGCAGGAGTGCCACTGCCAGTGTGACTAGTGACCAGTGACCTGACCACCAGTATATAATATTAGTAGTATACTATCTCTTTATCAACCAGTCTATATTAGCAGCAGACACAGTACAGTGCGGTAGTTCACGGCTGTGGCTACCTCTGTGTCGGCACTCGGCAGCCCGTCCATAATTGTATATACCAGTGACCTAACCGTGGTTTTTTTTTCTTTCTTTATACATACATACTAGTTACGAGTATACTATCTCTTTATCAACCAGTCTATATATTAGCAGCAGACACAGTACAGTGCGGTAGTTAACGGCTGTGGCTACCTCTGTGTCGGCACTCGGCAGCCCGTCCATAATTGTATATACCACCTAACCGTGGTTTTTTTTTCTTTCTTTATACATACATACTAGTTACGAGTATACTATCTCTTTATCAACCAGTCTATATATTAGCAGCAGACACAGTACAGTGCGGTAGTTCACGGCTGTGGCTACCTCTGTGTCGGCACTCGGCAGCCCGTCCATAATTGTATATACCACCTAACCGTGGTTTTTTTTTCTTTCTTTATACATACATACTAGTTACGAGTATACTATCTCTTTATCAACCAGTCTATATATTAGCAGCAGACACAGTACAGTGCGGTAGTTCACGGCTGTGGCTACCTCTGTGTCGGCACTCGGCAGCCCGTCCATAATTGTATATACCACCTAACCGTGGTTTTTTTTTCTTTCTTTATACATACATACTAGTTACGAGTATACTATCTCTTTATCAACCAGTCTATATATTAGCAGCAGACACAGTACAGTGCGGTAGTTCACGGCTGTGGCTACCTCTGTGTCGGCACTCGGCAGCCCGTCCATAATTGTATATACCAGTGACCTAACCGTGGTTTTTTTTTCTTTCTTTATACATACATACTAGTTACGAGTATACTATCTCTTTATCAACCAGTCTATATATTAGCAGCAGACACAGTACAGTGCGGTAGTTCACGGCTGTGGCTACCTCTGTGTCGGCACTCGGCAGCCCGTCCATAATTGTATATACCAGTGACCTAACCGTGGTTTTTTTTTCTTTCTTTATACATACATACTAGTTACGAGTATACTATCTCTTTATCAACCAGTCTATATATTAGCAGCAGACACAGTACAGTGCGGTAGTTCACGGCTGTGGCTACCTCTGTGTCGGCACTCGGCAGCCCGTCCATAATTGTATATACCACCTAACCGTGGTTTTTTTTTCTTTCTTTATACATACATACTAGTTACGAGTATACTATCTCTTTATCAACCAGTCTATATATTAGCAGCAGACACAGTACAGTGCGGTAGTTCACGGCTGTGGCTACCTCTGTGTCGGCACTCGGCAGCCCGTCCATAATTGTATATACCACCTAACCGTGGTTTTTTTTTCTTTCTTTATACATACATACTAGTTACGAGTATACTATCTCTTTATCAACCAGTCTATATATTAGCAGCAGACACAGTACAGTGCGGTAGTTCACGGCTGTGGCTACCTCTGTGTCGGCACTCGGCAGCCCGTCCATAATTGTATATACCACCTAACCGTGGTTTTTTTTTCTTTCTTTATACATACATACTAGTTACGAGTATACTATCTCTTTATCAACCAGTCTATATATTAGCAGCAGACACAGTACAGTGCGGTAGTTCACGGCTGTGGCTACCTCTGTGTCGGCACTCGGCAGCCCGTCCATAATTGTATATACCACCTAACCGTGGTTTTTCTTTCTTTCTTTATACATACATACTAGTTACGAGTATACTATCTCTTTATCAACCAGTCTATATATTAGCAGCAGACACAGTACAGTGCGGTAGTTCACGGCTGTGGCTACCTCTGTGTCGGCACTCGGCAGCCCGTCCATAATTGTATATACCACCTAACCGTGGTTTTTTTTTCTTTCTTTATACATACATACTAGTTACGAGTATACTATCTCTTTATCAACCAGTCTATATATTAGCAGCAGACACAGTACAGTGCGGTAGTTCACGGCTGCGGCTACCTCTGTGTCGGCACTCGGCAGCCCGTCCATAATTGTATATACCACCTAACCGTGGTTTTTTTTTCTTTCTTTATACATACATACTAGTTACGAGTATACTATCTCTTTATCAACCAGTCTATATATTAGCAGCAGACACAGTACAGTGCGGTAGTTCACGGCTGTGGCTACCTCTGTGTCGGCACTCGGCAGCCCGTCCATAATTGTATATACCAGTGACCTAACCGTGGTTTTTTTTTCTTTCTTTATACATACATACTAGTTACGAGTATACTATCTCTTTATCAACCAGTCTATATATTAGCAGCAGACACAGTACAGTGCGGTAGTTCACGGCTGTGGCTACCTCTGTGTCGGCACTCGGCAGCCCGTCCATAATTGTATATACCACCTAACTGTGGTTTTTTTTTCTTTCTTTATACATACATACTAGTTACGAGTATACTATCTCTTTATCAACCAGTCTATATATTAGCAGCAGACACAGTACAGTGCGGTAGTTCACGGCTGTGGCTACCTCTGTGTCGGCACTCGGCAGCCCGTCCATAATTGTATACTAGTATCCAATCCATCCATCTCCATTGTTTACCTGAGGTGCCTTTTAGTTGTGCCTATTAAAATATGGAGAACAAAAATGTTGAGGTTCCAAAATTAGGGAAAGATCAAGATCCACTTCCACCTCGTGCTGAAGCTGCTGCCACTAGTCATGGCCGAGACGATGAAATGCCAGCAACGTCGTCTGCCAAGGCCGATGCCCAATGGCATAGTACAGAGCATGTCAAAACCAAAACACCAAATATCAGTTAAAAAAGGACTCCAAAACCTAAAATAAAATTGTCGGAGGAGAAGCGTAAACTTGCCAATATGCCATTTACCACACGGAGTGGCAAGGAACGGCTGAGGCCCTGGCCTATGTTCATGGCTAGTGGTTCAGCTTCACATGAGGATGGAAGCACTCAGCCTCTCGCTAGAAAACTGAAAAGACTCAAGCTGGCAAAAGCACCGCAAAGAACTGTGCGTTCTTTGAAATCCCAAATCCACAAGGAGAGTCCAATTGTGTCGGTTGCGATGCCTGACCTTCCCAACACTGGACGTGAAGAGCATGCGCCTTCCACCATTTGCACGCCCCCTGCAAGTGCTGGAAGGAGCACCCGCAGTCCAGTTCCTGATAGTCAGATTGAAGATGTCAGTGTTGAAGTACACCAGGATGAGGAGGATATGGGTGTTGCTGGCGCTGGGGAGGAAATTGACCAGGAGGATTCTGATGGTGAGGTGGTTTGTTTAAGTCAGGCACCCGGGGAGACACCTGTTGTCCGTGGGAGGAATATGGCCATTGACATGCCAGGTGAAAATACCAAAAAAATCAGCTCTTCGGTGTGGAGGTATTTCACCAGAAATGCGGACAACAGGTGTCAAGCCGTGTGTTCCCTTTGTCAAGCTGTAATAAGTAGGGGTAAGGACGTTAACCACCTCGGAACATCCTCCCTTATACGTCACCTGCAGCGCATTCATAATAAGTCAGTGACAAGTTCAAAAACTTTGGGTGACAGCGGAAGCAGTCCACTGACCAGTAAATCCCTTCCTCTTGTAACCAAGCTCACGCAAACCACCCCACCAACTCCCTCAGTGTCAATTTCCTCCTTCCCCAGGAATGCCAATAGTCCTGCAGGCCATGTCACTGGCAAGTCTGACGAGTCCTCTCCTGCCTGGGATTCCTCCGATGCATCCTTGCGTGTAACGCCTACTGCTGCTGGCGCTGCTGTTGTTGCCGCTGGGAGTCGATGGTCATCCCAGAGGGGAAGTCGTAAGCCCACTTGTACTACTTCCAGTAAGCAATTGACTGTTCAACAGTCCTTTGCGAGGAAGATGAAATATCACAGCAGTCATCCTACTGCAAAGCGGATAACTGAGTCCTTGACAACTATGTTGGTGTTAGACGTGCGTCCGGTATCCGCCGTTAGTTCACAGGGAACTAGACAATTTATTGAGGCAGTGTGCCCCCGTTACCAAATACCATCTAGGTTCCACTTCTCTAGGCAGGCGATACCGAGAATGTACACGGACGTCAGAAAAAGACTCACCAGTCTCCTAAAAAATGCAGTTGTACCCAATGTCCACTTAACCACGGACATGTGGACAAGTGGAGCAGGGCAGGGTCAGGACTATATGACTGTGACAGCCCACTGGGTAGATGTATGGACTCCCGCCGCAAGAACAGCAGCGGCGGCACCAGTAGCAGCAACTCGCAAACGCCAACTCTTTCCTAGGCAGGCTACGCTTTGTATCACCGCTTTCCAGAATACGCACACAGCTGAAAACCTCTTACGGCAACTGAGGAAGATCATCGCGGAATGGCTTACCCCAATTGGACTCTCCTGTGGATTTGTGGCATCGGACAACGCCAGCAATATTGTGTGTGCATTAAATATGGGCAAATTCCAGCACGTCCCATGTTTTGCACATACCTTGAATTTGGTGGTGCAGAATTTTTTAAAAAACGACAGGGGCGTGCAAGAGATGCTGTCGGTGGCCAGAAAAATTGCGGGACACTTTCGGCGTACAGGCACCACGTACAGAAGACTGGAGCACCACCAAAAACTACTGAACCTGCCCTGCCATCATCTGAAGCAAGAAGTGGTAACGAGGTGGAATTCAACCCTCTATATGCTTCAGAGGTTGGAGGAGCAGCAAAAGGCCATTCAAGCCTATACAATTGAGCACGATATAGGAGATGGAATGCACCTGTCTCAAGTGCAGTGGAGAATGATTTCAACGTTGTGCAAGGTTCTGATGCCCTTTGAACTTGCCACACGTGAAGTCAGTTCAGACACTGCCAGCCTGAGTCAGGTAATTCCCCTCATCAGGCTTTTGCAGAAGAAGCTGGAGGCATTGAAGAAGGAGCTAAAAGGGAGCGATTCCGC